>NW_024358723.1:1339774-1371890 GCF_014805655.1 Passer montanus
CGCGCACCGCCCGCCTGCCTGCCCCCGCGCGTGCGCAACGGCCGCCCCCGGCGCCCGCCCCTTCCCGCCAAATGGCGCCGGGGCCGCCACAGCCGGGCGGGGAGCAGAGCCCGCCACGGGAATGAAATAAATACAGCCCGGTAAAGGGAATAGAGTAAATACAGCCCCCTATGGAAACACAGCCTAGAATCATTTGGAGAGATTCACCCACATCTCGCTGTCCACCCAGCACTGCCACTGTAGCCCTTAAACCACTAAACCAAGGCACCCACACCACGGGCAGGAATTGTCCATTCCCTTCCCTGGACACGCTCCAGCCCCTCCAGGTCCCTTTCAAAACGAGGGGCCCAGAGCCAATGCCAGGATTGGAGGTGCCTCAGCAGTGCCACCACAGGGGAGAGCCACTGTCCTGCCCTGCTGCCACACTATTCCTAGTCCAGGCCAGGTGCCTTTGGCCTCTTGCCCACCTTGGCACACTTGGGCTCACGTTCAGCTGCTGTCACCGGGTTCCTTTGAGCAGAGCAGCTCTAGAGCTGCTCCTTCCCACCCCTTTGCAGAAATACATCCCTGTACAGAAATAAATCCCTTTATTTATATATCCCATTGCGTCCCATGTCCAATGTATCCACAGCCTGCAGCTGGAGAAGAAGGGTCAGGGTTCATTCTCCCCACTGCCCAGCCCTGAGACAACAAATACTGCACCACGGCCTGTGGGGGTACAAAAATACATGTTTTTCACAAACAGCACTGCATCACTGTGTCCAGGACTCTCTTCCACTTCTCCATGTAAAGCGCAGTGCTGATGTGACCGTGTGTTCTTCATGGGCAATCCGGGGGCAGGTCCCGGGCTGGAGCCTCTGGAGGGAAGCACAGATGGGCTGGAGCGGCTCCTGCATGGCCGTGCTGGTGACAGTGAGGGGAGCCAGCCCCTCACTGCCCAGCACAGCTCTCCCAGCACGGCCCGGCTCAGTCCTGCAGGCCGGCCCAGCACAGCCCGCTTCAGACCCTCGGGCCGGCCCAGATCCGCTCCCGGGCTCTCCCAGCCTGGCTCCGGTGTCTCTCCCGCTGCAGTCCAGCCCAGCCCGGCTCGGGGCTCTCCCGGCTCCCTCAGCACCGTGCCCGGCTCCGGGGCTCTGTCTCTCCCGCTGCAGTCCAGCCCAGCCCGGCTCCGGGGCTCTCCCGGCTCCCTCAGCACCGTGCCCGGCTCCGGGGCTGTTCCCGCCCTGTCCCGGCGGCGCTGGAGCTTCACCTGCGGGGACGGCCATTTGAGGACTTTACGTTCCCGTCTCCAAAAGCTCCTCCAGGCTCTTGCTGATGTGCGGGGGCTGCGCCGCGGCGTGGGCGAGCAGGCCGGGGCCCATCTGTGCCCACAGGGCCTGCGCCAAGGCGGCCGCGGCCGCGCGGGGCCCGGGCACGGAGCCGCCGCTGGCAGAGCTGCCCAGCAGGTGCCACAGCACGGGCAGCACCTTCTGCTCCACCGCACACGGCTTCCGAGGGTACAGCTCCGGCACCAGCTCTGCAATAAAATACTCATTTCAGCTGTAATTGCAGTGGGATCCCCACATGTGAGGGGGGTTCAGCTCCAGCACCAGCTCTGCAAAGCAGCAAGCAGGGGTCAGGATAAAATATTCATTTAAATTACAATTTCAATGTGATCCCCACCTTTGAGAGGGGTTTAAAAGCACTTAAATCATCTCCTCAAACTGCGGCTGTACAAAAGAATTTGCTGTTGCAACATCATCAGCTCCCATAAAAAATACCAGCTTTTCCCACAACCACTCCTTTTATCCTCTCCCAGGAGTTTACACAGTAGCACCAGTGCTGCTGATAATTACACTTTTCCATTGAGCTAAAGAAAAGTAAAAGAAATAAAGGGGATTTTAGCTTGGGCTTTCTTCAGTTAGGATTCTCATAAGGACCTTTATTTCTCACAGTGTAAGGTCTGGCGTTTCCAATTTCCCCTCTATCTCACAAATAAGCAGTAGATATTTAAGAACCTTATACTGTAAACACAGAATCACAGAATGATGGAATATCCTGAGCTGGAAGGGACCCACAAGGATCACGAGTCCAACTCCTGGCCCTGCACACACACATATAAAATATGTATAAAAATAAATAGATATGTTTATAGGATGAAATATTTTCCTCAAGAATGAGGAAATTCAAGAATGAATTCAGTGTTTCATTAGCAAATGTTTCCCTCTCTGTCAGAACAGCCTCTTCTGATATATAATACAAACCACTCCAAAAATCCCAGCAAGAGAGGGACTGTTTAAAGGCTGTTTAACACCCTCAGAAAGCACAAATTTAGGGATATTTCCAGAACAGCCTGTCCATTGTGTCATTATTGAGTTCCACTGCACACAGAACTGCTCTCAAAGTGAGCCAAGGAAATGTTTGGTCCAAGCGTATTTCCCATAAAGACATTCCTTGTTCATTTAAAGCATGGAAATTCAGCTTTTCTCGAGGAATTCCTGGCTGGGAGGGTGGGAAGGGCTGGGCTGGAATTGCCAGAGCAGCTGTGGCTGCCCCTGGATCCCTGGCAGTGCCCAAGGCCAGGCTGGACACTGGGACACCCTGGGGCAGTGGGAGGTGTCCCTGCCATGGCAGGGCTGGCACTGGGTGGCATTTAAGGTCCCTTTAACCCAAACCAGTCTGGATTCCTGGCAAGAGCATGAGGGAATGAGCACTGGGAGAGGGAATACAATGCCATGTTAAAATTATTATATGGTTAAGGTATTTATACATATTAATCCTTAAGATATTTAAATATATGAGGTATTTACATTTAAATTAAATCCTTAATATATTTATAAATATTTATAAATTCCAGGTATTTCTAGATCTTCCATCTGACTACATAACACTAATGCTAATACTAATCCTTTGTTTGGTCAGCAATAGCTCCAATTTCCATTAAAGAGCTGAAATGTGACAACTTCCTGAGACAGAAGGGAAGGTACAGACCCACCTCCACCTTGCAATTAACTTCCCTAATTAAGGGAACCCCACCAATCAAACAAGCAAAGGAAAGCAGCACTTTACCAGCCAGCTTTTCTGTCAGGTCCTGCTTTGCTTTTCCACTCAGGAACTGGGCTTTTGTGCAGAATGGCTGCAGGAGCAGGGAGGTGTCTAAAGGCAAAGAGAAAAACACGTTAAATTCTTAAATGGAAATTAAATTATCTGGAAATAAACACAATATGGGAACAGGTAAATAAGAAAATGCTATGGAAAAATAACCAAAGCAAGGTGATTTGTGTGGTGAGAATAAACCTGATGATTTTCACACAGTGTAGCAACTCTGTGCAACTCTTGGAAAGAGTAACACTTTCAATTTACAATTTAATCACCACAATTAAAACTGTTTCACATTAAGAGAAAATAAATTGCTCACCTAAGTGTTGACACAGAGCCTGGATCACATTTGTGGCAGCTGCATAAATCCCTGGATTTTTGGAGTTGAGGTTGTTGTCCACTATGGCAGGAATTAACATGTTGATCACAGGTGACAAGTTGTCTTTGAGCAGTGGAATCATCTTGTGCATGGCCTCCAAAGCCACCTGGGTCACCTTGCTGTTGGAGTCGTGTAAGCGAGGCTTGAAAGCATCAAAGATCTGGAAAAGCACCCAAGCAGCACTCATGGACTGGGCATCAATAAAGCTCATTACCTGCCTTATTGCTACCCTTTAATTGCCCACCTTGGCACATGATGGCTCTGCTACCTGCAGGGGTTGGAAACAGATGTTCCGTGAGGTCCTTTCCAACCCAAACCACTCCGGGGTTCTGGGATTTTTGGATATGCAAATACCTAGGATCATTTTTGATTTGCTAATTTAACCCTGTGCACTAATCTGACCTGAAGCCCTGCAGTGCAATGACTCCAGGCACAGTGACTCTCTCTGTGGCTCAGATTTCCTGCCTGCCAGTATTTTTAGGGAGACACGGCTCTGTTCAGCACAGGGAATGTCTGAAAGGTTTCAAACCCATCCTCAGATTGGACACCAGGAGGTCCCACAGCACAATTCCATCATTCCACACTAAGATAGGGCACTGCTGGAGGACAAGCTTGGTTTCCTTTCATTGTATCTGTCTTTAATTTACAGCTGCTGGATGTTTCTTTCTCCTACAGAACCTCCTTTCCTATTGGACAGGATCCTCATCCTGAGCTTTAGCACAGCAAATTTGGCATAGTACCTTCCTCACCTTCTCCCACACAACACTTGTAACTCTACTTCAGAGACAGTTTTCAGCTCTTCATTAATCCTTTCTGCCTTTTTCACAGCTATTCCATATTTTGATATTTACCCAAGAGTGGCATCAAAAACAGCACAAGGATTCCAGAAATCACAGAATCACAGACTGGTTTCCATGGGAAGAGATGTAAAAGCCCATCCCATCCCATCCCACCCCCTGCCATCATCAGGGACACTTTCCACTATCCCAGGGTGCTGCAAGCCTCATGCAACCTGGCCTTGGACACTTCCAGGGACAGGACAGACACAGCTTCTCAGGGCAGTAGTTCAAAAGTGTCCTGAGGGAAAAATTCCACATTTTTCCTCCTGTTCCCTTCCTTTCCTCCCTTAGTGCCTCACACAGACCTCCCTGCTCCTCAATGCTCTTTGCTCTTGTCTCATCCTTATTCCAAGAAGGATCTAAGACTTTTCTCAGAAAGCTTGGTGACTCTATACCTTGTGCAGGCTGCCCTAGAGCAGAGGCTCGATGGAGTTCCAGAATAAAGCAGGGATTGATTCCAAGGATCTCCTCCATGGATCCACCTTGGGCAGCACCAGAGCCCAGCCAGGGCTGCCCCCAAGATGAACCCAAATGGTCCCAAAATGCACGAGCGCTGCCGGGGTCTCTCCCTGGGCTCAGCTCTGCTCCATGTGCACATTGCAGTTCAGTGTCCAGTTCCAGCTGCAGCCCATCAAGTTCTATCCTGCTTGTTTTTCTCTCTTCAGCCCACTATTGCAAATGCTTGGGCACCCTGACAAAGGCAGGAATCATGCAGCTGACTCCATGCTCTCAGAAGGCTAATCTATTACTTTATAATAGTATATTAAGGAATACTATACTACACTAAAGAATACAGAAAAGATACTTAATGCTAAAAGATAATAATGAAAACTTGCAACTCTCTCTAGAGTCCCAACACAGCTTGGCTCTGTTTGGATAAACAATGTGAGTTAAAACAACTCACACTGGAGTCCAATGAAGCAATCACTTTTGGGTAAACAATCTCTAAACACATTCTAGACGAGCACAACACAGGAGAAGCAAATGAGATAAGAATTGTTTTCTTTTTCTTTGAGGCTTCTCTCACTGCCTTTCAGCTTCCCAGGAGAAAAACCCTAAATGAAGGAATTCTTTCAAAGAATGTGAACACCACAGCCCACGGGGTTTGTGCTCCGGGGCTGGGATTGGGATCATTTGTCCTTGGTGCCCAGCTGGAGCAGGAATTGTTTTGTGTCCCTGCTCTGTGCACAGAGCTCAGAACTACACACCATCAGAACCATGCCCTGATGTACAGCCCAGCCCCACACTAAAGCAGCACAGAAGAACTACACACCATCAGAACCCTGCCCTGATGTGAGCCCAGCCCCACACTAAAGCAGCACAGAATGTGAAAATACAAAAGCTAAGCCCGAGGCACCAGCCAGCCCTGTGAAGCTCGGGCTGGGCAGCCTTACCCTGACGATGTTGGCGAGCACCGGCGCCGGGCTGCTCTCCGCGTGCCGCAGCAGCTGCCGCACGCCGCGGATGCGCTCCCGGAAATCTTTGGCGTTCAGCAGCCCCACCACGTCCCTGACGTACTCCTCGCTCTCCAGGGCACTGCGAGGAGCTGCTCTCCGTGGGGGCTCGTGGCTCTCCGTGCTGTCCCTGTGGGAAAGGGAGATGTTGCTCCGTGAGCTGGAACAGGAGGCTCATCGCACACATTCTCTTCCCATCCAAGTGCAAGTGTCAGAAGTAAACACAAAATTTCACCTTAAATATGGTGAATTAAATCACCTAATAGTAATTAGTTCCCAAAGTCTGATATCCACTCCGCTCCAAATGCAGCTGGTTTTGTGACCAGGATCAATTATGAACTTCCCTTACACCAACGGGCCATAACCTCCCCAAACTTATTGTAGTTTAAATCTTTATTCCCAGAGTACTTGAAAGGCTGACCCCAGAGCAGTTGTTACCTCAGCAACACTCCATGCTGAGGTGAAAACCCAACAGCTCTTCCTGGAATATTTAGAAACAAATTTGCTGTAGCACCTGATCTCATCAGAGAGTCATGGAAAGAATTCTAAAACCTGTGGAATCACCTCTCTGGTATTTACAGGTAAATTTATTTTACAGGTATTTACAGACCACCCAGGCAGTCATTACCTCACCCCTAATTCCTGAACACAAGGCTTGGATGGGGAATGGAACAAGCAATTAAAATTTATAAGCAAATGTAGAACCAGTTATTATTTTGAACTGTGGAGGGTGTGTTAAAGACATCTGGTCCTGAAGAGACACTGCAGTCACAGCCCTCTGAACTCTGTGTTCTTGGATGCAGTTTTTGGCTTGCTTCAAATTTGTGGGTGCTTCCTTTTCAGCTCATTCAATCACAAAGCATGGAATGGTTTGGGTTGGAAGGGAACTTAAATCCCATCCCATCCCACCCCTGCCATGGCAGGGACACCTTCCACTGTCCCAGGCTGCTCCAGCCCCTGTGTCCAACCTGGCCTTGGCACTGCCAGGGATCCAGGGCAGCCACAGCTGCTCTGGGAATTCTGTGCCAGGGCCTGCCCACCCTGCCAGAAAGGATATAGTGAAGTGTCCTGGGGTGATCCTTAGTGTTCATGTATTCCAGACCTAGGTGCTGTCCTGGGGGTTTGTAAAATCCCCCCACCCAGGCACTCTGTGGGATTGTATTCCAGACCTAGCTCAGCCAGGGATCCTGTGTGTGTGTGTGTGGTGCTGTCCTGGGGGTTTGTAAAATCCCCCCACCCAGGCACTCTGTGGGATTTCTGTGTGGTGTTGGCTTCACAGCTGCTTGGTCTTTGGTTTTTTTCCTTCCCTTTCTGGATTCTCTTTTCGTTTTTGGATTTTCCCTCAGCTTGGAGGGACTGCAGTGAGCAGGTTTGAGCTGCCTTAAGGACGAATTCTGTGGGTGTCTGTTCAGAGCTGAGGAATCCCAGCAGGAATGGAGCAGCCCCACTCCAGAGCACTGTGGGCAGCACCAGCCAGGGACAGACAGCCCCGAGTGGCCCCTTGCCCTGCTTGGGGAGGAGGCTGTCCCTGGATGAGCTGCCAGGCCTTTGTCTGCTGCTGGAACTGCTCCCCGAGGCTTCCTAGAGGGATCTGACACCAGCTTGTCCCTTTGTCCTAAAGCCTGAGGCCACCCCTGATAGCAATGGATATTTCCAGCATTTTGGGGCTCTTCTTTTTCCTGGGGAGTTCATGAGATTTAGCACTTTGCTATCCAGCAGTTATTGATGGTTTTCCCCTGCCTGCTGGCATTCTGTTAAAAAAACTTATTTTTTCATTTATATATACTCATATCTCATTCCTTATTGGCAAAAAGGGATTGACTGGAATCAAGGGGAGGTCATTGCTCATTTCAGAGTGCCCACCTCCTTGAACTGTCCCAAAGCAAGACAAGGTGACAGTGCTGAGGCCCAGCCACAGGGCGGGAGGTGACACACTCTCCTCACTGCTGGAACCAGCAGGACATGGAAGCAGCCGTGTGGATGTGGAGCTCCGTGGGGAGTCCTGGAGGCTGCTGAGGGTGGATCCAGTCAGGCTGCAGGGCTGAAAGCCCCCAGCTGCCTCTGGACATCCCTGAGCAAGGGAAGAGGCCAACACTCCCTCTGCACTGGCTGGAGGATGGTGCTCTGTGGGACTGGCTGGAAAGGTGGGAAAAGGGCAATTGGAAGCACAGAGGGAAACTGGTTTTGGCTGCTGGAGAATGGCAGAGCATCCCTGGCCAGGTGGAGGGGCTGACAGTGAAAGTCCATCCTGTGCCTGAGAGCTGGGCTGGCGAGGAGCATCACCACAACAAACAGCTGGAGCAGGCTGCAGGGGTGAGGTGTCATGGGCAGACCTGCCCTGCAAACAAGGCAGAGTCATTTCCAGCTTGGTGGGGCCTCAGGTCATTGGGGAAGAGGTGCCACCTCTGTGTGGGCATGAGACCAAGGGGTGGCCTTTACCATGGCCACTGCATCCATGAAACATGAGCTGCCATCAAGGCCAAGTGGGACAAACCCTGGGATCTGGGGTCTAAATATAACCATGGGGAGGCCCTGTGGTGCACACGGGTGCAGGATGGTAGCAAAGACTGTATTGGATTAATCCTGCCTCGAGCAAAGACAATCCATGGTGTGGATTAATCCTGCCTCGAGCAAAGACAAACCCATCCGTGGGGCTGTCTCTGCTCAGGGCCTGGCTGCACCTGGTGGGTGATGCAGAAATGTCTTGAGCACATCAGGGGCATTGATTTGGGGTGAGAAGAGCCTGTCATGTTGGAATGCCTGGGCACCCCTGGCTGCAGAACTACCTGGGATTTCCTGGATGGGCAGTGACCCCTGAAATAATTGTACTTGTGTGTATGCATACATATACATATATATATATATGTATGTATAATGTACAGATATGTGTGTTTAAAGTTCAAATGTACTCATTTGGGCATCAATCAAATGATATGGAAGAAGGAAGAAGGGGTGGAATGTCCTGGGGTAATCCATAATGTCATTGTGCTCATATTTATCTGAGCCCAAAAATGGCTGCTGTATATCCAAGACCTAAAAAAGGTCAATGTAAAACCTGTAAGAAGATAAAACAAAACTAAAAGTGGTCAGAGTATGATCTAAACCCTCCAGCATCCCCAGTGAGGGTCTAACTAAGTCCTTGGTGTCCATAGTTGTGTACAAATGAGCAATTTGTGCTGTGGCTCCAACCAGGAATGGTTTTTCCATGAGTCTGAACAGCAGCATCTGGGATGATGCTGCCATGGCTCCATTGGATCTACACTGCCCAGAGCAGCTGTGGCTGCCCCTGGATCCCTGAAGTGTCCCAGGCCTGGCTGGACAGGGCTGGAGCAGCCTGGGACAGCGGGAGGTGTCCCTGCCATGGCTGGGTGGCCTTTGAGGCCCTTCCAACCCAAACCATTCCATGATTCTGTGGCTCCACACGGTGAATTCCAGGTGGTTTTTGTACTCTGTGTATTTCATAGACGGTCAATAGACAAATTAACTTCAAAGTGCACAAAGCCATTTTAATATGACTGGTGACTCTGCTAAAGAGTTTCTCTGGAATAGGTCAAGACTTTGCCTTTCCTAGAGGGATGTTTAACTTCCCCAGCCCTGTGTGACTCTTTCTGTGCTCCCTCTTGGCCAGGTTCCTCACAGGATAAGCACTAGAGCTCCTTACCTGTCTGGGATGATGGGAGCATCTCTGCAAGTAGAGGATGACCTCAAATGTCCAACGTTTCCAGTCTGGGAACGCCTTCCTTTGGCTGAGGGTGTATCCAAGGGCATCTCCCCCAGGCCCTGCACAAAGGTACAGCAGGAATTCAGGAAATCAGGGACCAAGGGAACCACAGGGAATTACTGTGGGTGCAGTGCTGCAATTGTCTACACCCAAGAGCCCCCAGGACACCTCCACCTGCCCCAGGTGTTACACAAGAGCTTTCCCACACACCTTCTCTCGTAGGCTGCCAACAGTTTCCTTAATGTAAGGCAAATCCTTGGGTGGCACAAACTTCTCCAGGGTTTTATCCAAGTCAGGATGAGCCATCATGCTGAAGAGCATCCTCCTCCCGTAGTACCTGCAGGGAGAGCACAGGACATCCAGAACAGGGACTGGCTTTGTCACTGGGCCATTCCAGGTGTGTGATTCCAAAATGGAAAGGGGCAGGGAGACTGTGTCCAGGGAAGGGAACAGAGCTGGGAAGGGGCTGGAGCCCCAGGAGAGGCTGAGGGAGCTGGGAAGGGGCTGAGCCTGGAGCACGGGAGGCTCAGGGGCCCTTGTGGCTCTGCACAGCTCCTGCCAGGAGGGGACAGCCGGGGGGTCGGGCTGTGCTCCAGGGAACAGGGACAGGAGCAGAGGGAACGGCCTCAGGCTGGGCCAGGGCAGCTCAGGGTGGGCACAGCAGGAATTTCCCCATGGAAAGGGTGCTCAGGGGCTGCCCAGGGAGGTTTGGAGTCCCCAGTCACTGTTATTGGAGGTCTTTTCCAACCTCAGTGGTTCCATGACTCTAAAATTGCTGTTGACATGAGTAACCAGACCCCTCTCCATCCTCCCCCAGAGGATGTGCTCAAGGATCACTTTAATTAACTGACCCAGTTAATGAGAACAGCCTTCCACAGTTCTGCTGGCTTTAACCAGGGTGGTCCAGCCTTGTCAGGCACGGATCAGCTCCAGGTGTGGATTCCAGAGCCAGCATTCCCTGTGTGGCTGCCTCTCCTCTGTGCCCAGCACAGCACATCCTCTGAGCCCCCTCCTCCTGCAGCCAGGGCATGTGGGAGGTACCCAGGTGATTCCTGCCACAGGCACTACCCTAACAGTCCTGCCAGTGCTGGGGTAACAGCTGAGGTTTGTTTGGAAGGGACCCTAAATCCCATCCCCTTCCACGGGCAGGGACCCCTTCCACTAGCCTGGGGTGCTCCAGGCCCATCCAACCCTCACTGCTCCCCAAAGCCTTTTCCCTCCTAACCCATCCTGCCCAGAGGGCACAGCCCCAGAGGCAGCTGGGCTGTGTCCCCAGGGAATGCTCACCCCACAGCCCCAGGGAATGCTCACCCCAGCCCCAGAGCAGCTGTTCTTGTCCCCAGCAGTGCTCACCCCAGCCCCAGGGCACTGTCCCTGTCCCCAGCAGTGCTCACCCCAGCCCCAGGGCACTGTCCCTGTCCCCAGGGCACTGTCCCAGTGCCCACCCCAGCCCCAGGGCACTGTCCCTGTCCCCAGGGCACTGTCCCCAGCAGTGCTCACCCCAGCCCCAGGGCACTGTCCCTGGCCCCAGGGCGCTGTCCCCGCAGTGCTCACCGTGTTTGCTGGGAGCTGTCCTGGGCAAACCTGGCGATGGCAGGCAGCAGCCTCTCGGCCAGGGGCCGCCCGCCGGCCAGCACGCGCTCGGGGCCCAGGCGCTCCACGATGTCCCCCAGGTGCTGGGCTGTGCATCTCCTCACGGCCGAGTGCAGGTGGCTGGGGAGGGAAGGAGGCCTGAGGGACAGCCCCAGCCGCCTGCCAGCCGAGCCCAGCCCTGCAGCCAGGGATCCTGGGCACACCTGGCAGGGCAGGCACCTCCAGCCCAGCCCTTCTGCCCCGCCATGGGCAGGGACACCTTCACTACACTTCTTGTTGGACACAGGCGGGGGGGTTGGAATTTCAGTTCTAGTTTTCCTTCAGATAACTTCATTTCACAAAGCATATGATTGTAATTTCAATGAGCTCTACAAAAAACCAGTCCCTGTGCTCAGAGACATCCTGGGCACTTGACTAAAACTGACTAAAGCAAATAGACTTGATATCACTTTAAAATTGACTAAAACAGTGCTCAATCGACTCCTAAAGATCCTACAGGAGTCTCCTGATCCCTGATTTGTACAACATAAACACCTGTGCTGATGCAAAGGGGAGAACAGCAGAATCAGCTTCAAACTTGTGCAGCAAATGATCCTTTTATCTAAATCCTGCTGCCCCTGCTCATCCCACTTGTTCTTAGGAACAAAATCCTACAAAATAACTTCTCCAATTTAACATTTGGATTAAAAATGCTACTTTGAGGACAATTTGTAACTCCTGCTGCACTTTCCAGGGGAAAACAAGAACTGAGAGATCTCCATGAAGCAAACAAGCCCCTGCTCATGGAAACAGCTGGAAAATATTTCTGTGCACACAACACCTTAGAGGTAAACACAGAGCATACAGGTAAGAAACAGGATTTTAAAGTTCCTGCAGTAAAATCACTCTCAGCTCTATCCCTGAAATCATGCTCCTGGATCATGACTCTACTCACAGCATCCCAGACTGGCTTGGGAAGGGACCTGGAAGCTCATTTTGTTCCAACCCCTGCCATGGCAGGGACACCTCCCACTGGAATGATTCTTGTTGGTAAGGTCAAACCCAGCTTTGGAGCTGATGAGGAATCAGTATTTCTGTCTGGTCAGGACTGCCAGCATTAGAGTCATGATCACAGAGGGCTGGAAAGGAGCTGAGCAGAAACCAGGTACATTTTAAGAAGTCCCATGAATTGTAAGTGACACCATAATTGAAGGATTATGTTGTGGTGAGTTTAAGCCACTCAGCCCAACTTAGAGAGAACATCCCTTGTGGAATTACAGCTGTGTCAAACAATTCTTTTCACTTCCTACTGAGACACTGATTTCCCCATATTCCTGGTCACAGCCTCTGGAGCTGCCCTGTGTTCCAGGAGCTTTCCTGCTGACATGGCCAGAGCTTCCTGAAGCCAGGCCCAGAAAAGCTGCACCTTCAGGCCATGCCCTGATGTGTTATCCATTAAAAACATCCTGTACTCTGTGAGTTGGAAAGTCTGAGCTGTGAACAGATTAATCTGTGCCCAGAGGCAGTATTCAGCTCAGTTCTGATGCCTTAGCAGAAAACCTATACAAACTCACCAAGAGGAGGGGACAAATCCCTACAGAAAACCCCTGAGCAGGTGAGTTTGGATCTGCCTGGGAAGGTGGGAGCTCTGGCACAGACAGCTCTGCCCAGGAGGGCCAAGGGTCTCTGAGCCAAGGAGGGAGAACCCAAAGAGGGCACTTCCCCTTGCTGCTGACTGAAAGCCATGGGCAGTTACTGCCTGCTGCTCCTGAATTCACAGTCATGGAATCAGCCTGGTTTGGGCTGGGAGGGATCATAAATCCATGGCCAGGGACACCTTCCACTACCCCAGGCTGCTCCAAGCCCTGTGAGCCTGGCCTTGGGCACTGCCAGGGGTGGGGCATCCATCCCAAGCCATCTGAATCCCAGGAATTCATCAAGAATGGAAATCCCAAGGCTGACTTTTGCCTTTCAGTTTAAAGAGCAGGAAACTGCAGTAGAGCAGTCAGGAGACAGAACCCATGGATCCCCCAACAACCAGCTGCCCAGGAAACAAAAGAGAACATTTTCAACTCTGAGGATTGGAGCTGTGCAGGAAATCTGTGGAGAGATTTTGAATGGAGCACCTGGAATGTGTCATGAAGGGAAATGGAGCCTGGGGCATGTCACCAAGGGGTGGCAGAGAGGAGAGGAAGCACCAGGGGCTGCACCCAGCTCAGAGGTGGTGAGCAGTGAATGAGGGTGGAAAAGGAAAACAGACTGAACAGGGCCAGGGAAAGAAGGAATTAACTCCAGAAAAGATGAATCCCAGGAATTCATCAAGAATGGAAATCCCAAGGCTGACTTTTGCCTTTCAGTTTAAAGAGCAGGAAACTGCAGTACAGCTGTCAGAACCCATGGATCCCCCAACAACCAGTTGCCCAGGAAACAAAAGAGAACATTTTCAACTCTGAGGATTGGAGCTGTGCAGGAAATCTGTGGAGAGATTTTGAATGGAGCACCTGGAATGTGTCATGAAGGGAAATGGAGCCTGGGGCATGTCACCAAGGGGTGGCAGAGAGGAGAGGAAGCACCAGGGGCTGCACCCAGCTCAGAGGTGGTGAGCAGTGAATGAGGGTGGAAAAGGAAAACAGACTGAACAGGGCCAGGGAAAGAAGGAATTAACTCCAGAAAAGAATGGCCACCAGCACTGAGAAGGAAATTAAAATGCAGACACAAAGGCTCAGCCTAGAGAGGAGGAATGAAGCAAGAGAGATGCAGCTAGAGAACTGGAAGTTATAAATCAGTTTTCTAAATAAAGAGAGATGCTCAAAACTGGCCAAGGCAGGAGCTGACTGCAGAGCAAAGGAGGAAAAGAAAGAAAGAACATCATGTCAGCTTTACCAGGCAAAGCAAAACAGCAGCTCCCCAAGAATACACAGTGACAGCAAATAAAATCACTGAAGTGGTGCAAAACAGCCAGAAAATACAGCAAGCTCCCAAATCAACAGCCAGCCTCTTACATAATGCACAGAAAGGAACAGAGGGGCTTTAATTCAATTTATGCCAACAAACATTGCCCTGGGTAGAGGTTTAGCACAGCTGATTTACTGCTTTTCAAATTTCTGTCTACCGTACTCTAATTTAATGTTAAAAAGCCTACATTTGATAAATTGACTCTATTCACAATATTCTTTATAAAGTCTTTATAAGAAATTACCTTTGCCCTCCATTTATAAGAGAACAAAGTGCACGTGCTGGAGTCACATTATTAACCATGGCCTTCAGTGCCTTGTCTACCTCTTCCCTTATAAAAGTGTTGGATTCCCCAGCTTTGTGCAAAAGGACTTTTACTGCATTATCTAGTTCTTGATCCATGCTCTTTTTCAGGTGGGTGAACAAATCCCCTAAACAGACCACAGCAGCTCGAGAAACACCTGAGCGTAAATTCTTGACCTGCACACAGGAAAAACCCAAAAAACAATGAATAATGTTGGTCAGAGAGACTTCAAAATAAATATTCATGTTTGCCCTTTGTCATTTTTAAGTAACATTACAAACAACTGAGAAACACATTTCTAACTTGATTCACAATGGGTGAGAATTAAAATACACACTCATAAAAATGTTATAAAGTTAAAATCTACATTTTCTCAGCCTCTGAGTCTCAAATCATCCTTGAGACAGTCCAGTTGAGGAAAACTCGCCAGAGGTGAGCATAAATCACTTCAGAGAGCTGTAAAACACATATATACACACAGAGAGCCAGTGGAATATTCTGATAGGAAAATTTAACCTCTTGAGCCACAGCCAGAGTTGTTTCGTGGAGCTTTGCAGTCAGAATAGGGGCATGGTAGGCAGACAAGCACCTGACAAAGTTCAGACCTTCAATTTTCTTCTCCCTGTGTGAAAAAATAATATTTAATTTCCATCCATTTGAAAAGTCTCATTAAAATATTCAAGTGTGGAATTCTAAGGAATCAAATAGCAAACAAATTCGATGGTAAAATAAAGCAATGAGAAATAATCCCAGAATGGTTTGGGTTCAAAAGGACCTCAAAGTCCATCCCATCCCACCCCTGCCATGGCAGGGACACCTCCCACTGCTCCAGCCCCAGTGTCCAGCCCGGCCTTGGGCACTGCCAGAGATCCAGGGGCAGCCACAGCTGCTCTGGGCACCTGGGCCAGGGCTGCCCACCCTCCCAGCCAAGAAACAAAGCAGGAAACTCTTTCCAAGCAAATCTGTCTTTTCCTGCAGGACTGTTCCAGCACAGCAGCCTCTCAGCAGAGTGCCACAGTTCTGATCCCAGCTGGCACCAGTGGCAATTAAAGGATCTGTTCCCTTCCCCAAACTGAAGGCAGCAGCTCTGGAAGCACAGCCCAAGTCAGGAAGCACCCAAGAGATGCTTTTGTTCCACACAAAGTGCTAAGGATGAGCAGCTAATTTCACACAGAGCACCTAAAGGAGGCTCTAATTCCACAGAGAACCCCAAGGCTGGGCTGATAATTCTACACAGCACCAGAAAGGTGCTGGTGGTGCCTCTGCAGCCCTTCAAGTCAAACTCTCCAAGTCTCTGAAAGCCCAGTTCCCATCCCTAACTTACAAAGCTCCTTTAACCTCAAACTTGACTGAACCCCCTTGTTGGATTTAGTCCTTTTCTGACCCAGAGATGGGGTAACAGAGGTGTTTTAAAAACTTCTATTTTTAAGAACTTTTATAATTTTAATTATAATATAATATTTAATTATAATTAATAATAATTATTATTTAATTATAATTTAAGAACTTTTATATTCACATAGTGTGGAAGGGGCTAACAGTCCGCCTCGACAACGACACCACAGGATGTATTTGCCACATACAAACACATGCTAAGTAAACGTTCTGTCAAACTTTAAAAATTCGCTACAGATCCACTCCCCCCCAGTTTCCCCCTCTGTCAGAGTGCCTGGCTGTCCTGCCCCACGGCAGTGTCTGCCAGCCAGCTGTCCCCTGCACGCACCAGTCGTGGTCAGCCAGCAGCGCCAGCGCCTCGGCCAGGGCGGGCTCGGGCCGGGAGAAGGGCAGCAGCTCGGCCGGGTCCAGCACCTCGGGGCTCTGCGTCTGCGGCGCCTCCCGGCAGCGGCCCCGCGCGGGGCACGGCTCCTCTGGGGACAGGGACAGCGTCAGTGACACAGCGGCAGCGACAGGGGACACGGCAGCAGTGACAGGGGACACAGCTCTGACAGGGGACATGCCATCAGAGGCTCTGACGTAGCATCAGTGACAGGGGACACGCCATCAGTGACAGGGGACACAGCATCAGTGACAGGGGACACGCCGTCAGTGACAGGGGACACCCCATCAGTGACAGGGGACACGCCATCAGTGACAGGGGACACAGCATCAGTGACAGGGGACACGGGATCAGTGACAGGGGACACAGTGTCAGTGACAGGGGACACAGCGTCAGTGACAGGGGACACAGCGTCAGTGACAAGAGACATAGCTCTGACAGGGGACACGCCATCAGTGACAGGGGACACGCCATCAGTGACAGGGGACACGCCATCAGGGGCTCTGACGTAGCATCAGTGACAGGGGACACGCCATCAGTGACAGGGGACACAGCATCAGTGACAGGGGACACGCCGTCAGTGACAGGGGACACCCCATCAGTGACAGGGGACACGCCGTCAGGGGCTCTGCCAGCTGCAGGCACAGAGCAGACTGAGGCACAGAGTGCTGCAGGACACGGGGCTGGCAAAGCACACACAGTGCCAGCCTGGCTTGGGCAGCAGCAGCTGCAGCCCCATCCGTGGGCAGGGACACCTCCCTGGTCCTGGTGCCCTCAGGGTCAGCCCTCACGTTGTCCACGCTCTGCAGTGCCCTGGTGTGTGACTCTGAGCTCCACACGCAGTGCCAGCAGCTCTCCTCACAGCTCAGGCACACACAACAATCCTTTTCCAGCCCACAACCAAGGACACCGCTGCAGCTCCAGCCCCAAAGTGCCACCAGCAGGGGAGGGAGGAGAGCAGCCTGGGAGGGTGGGACTGCATCCCTGGAGCTGGAACTGGGCACTGAACCAACATGGAAATGCACCAAAGCTCATCAAAGTGTGAGAACTCCTGAGCAGGGCCCAGCTGGGGTGCAGCC
Source organism: Passer montanus (assembly GCF_014805655.1). NCBI lineage: Eukaryota > Metazoa > Chordata > Aves > Passeriformes > Passeridae > Passer > Passer montanus. The sequence continues at coordinate 1,356,933 of NW_024358723.1, forward strand.
ACGGCCGGGCTCTTGTGCTGCCCAGGGTGTGTCCTGTGAGGCCTTTAATGAATCCCTGCTTTGTTCTGTAACTCTGCCCAGCTCTGCTCCAGGGAGCCACGAAGGCACCAGCACCATGCCAGGCCAAGCCCTGGCCTTGGACACTTCCAGGGATTCAGGGGCAATTGAATTTACATTAATGAAACTCTGACTGATTCAGCCTCAATCAGTCAGAATGTCATTCATGTAAATTCAATTTGGCACACAACTTTCACTTTTACAGTCACAAACACAAAGGCAGTGCTTGTTTAATGTAAAAACAGATGCACAGTGTGCTAATAACATCATAAACCTTGAAGAGACACTAGACAAATTCTGGCCACCTTTGAGCACCATCAGGTGGAGCTTCTACTCTTAACATTTTCCTGCTGGTTATTTGAAAGGCAATTCAGTGCCAAAATGTACCCAGAAAAGGGGTTTTGGGGATAAGAGGGAGTCAGTTTGCTGTTAATGCATTGTATCATTTGAGATCCTGATCAAACTAAATTCTGATGTTTCATGAAACTCCCTAACAGATTCTAGATGAAAAGTGATCAACTGAATCCCCAGTGAGCAATTAAATCCCCTCCAGCCCCACAGTGCTGATCTTCCAGAGCACCTGAGGACTGTCCACTGCACAAATAAATTGTATTTTGGAACTCTCCCACTCCACCTACCCAAACATTTTAAGAGTTTACTGTCCCAGCTTACCAGAATCTAGCAAGGATGAACACTTTGACCTCTTCAAACTGGATGTTCTTTTCAGGGAAGGGTTCAAGGCCACGTTTTCTAAGGACAAAGATCCATTCCTTGGCGAGGTCAGTAAATCCCCACAGAGACTAAACTCTAGGAAAGAAGGAAATGGCCAAACTACAATAAAACCAAGTTAAAGCCCAGTATCACAGCCCTGATTTCCATTTCAGCAGCACTGAACAGGGAATATTCATTAAAGACAAAGCCTCATCCTCACTTTCTGCTGTGAGTTTCTCTGGTTCACTCATACTCAGTCTAATCCTTTCCCAAGGGAACTCCTCCTTCCCTTCCAAGTCTTTGCCTTCCTGCTGCTCTTTATGGTTGTGTTCTTTGTCTTCTTTCCTCCTCCTCCTCAGCTTCTCCTGAGCAGATTTTGACAAGGTCACTTTTACCTGCAAAAAAAAATCAAGCATAAGTTACCCCAGAACTGAATCCCCAGTTCCTGATGCTGGCCAAGGTCAGCATGGAAAATCAGGATTTTCTCTGATCTGACCCTTCTCTCTCTTGTGTTTATGACACTTTTTGTGCCTCAGGAAAACTCAGCAAATAAATTTAATCCAGATAAATTTAAATTCAGTTTAATAAATGTAATAAATTTACTGATTTGAATCTGATCCTGCCAAGGGTTCACATGTTCAAGGAAAATCAGAAAATTAAGACACTGTAAATCATTAACTTCAAGTTTCAGTATTCTTCAATGTTATTCTAAAGGCTTGCAGAAGGAGTTCCATTTTAATGTTTTTTGACTTTCTATCACACTTCACTCAGATAAATCTTGCTCCATTTACATTTGTAAATGGTTTTTAACAAATAGCACCACTCCTCAGAAACCAGATTATTGCCAAATATTCAGGAAGGCTTTTAAGAAAAACTTCTGATTGGAGCTGGATTAATTCATCCCTGGGGAAAACCAGACCTGATCCCACCCAGCCAATCCCTCCTTCCACACCTGCTTGTGCTGTGGGAGTCAGGGAGGGCATTTCCCAGCCCCACCCTGCCTGCAGCCCCTCTGCAGGGATCTGAGCACGGTGGGAAGCTCCTGGCACACCCATGTGCCATCCTCCAGGTGGCACCAGAGAAAACCAGGAGCAGCAGCTCGAAGGCTTTGGCTGCTCCAGTCAAACTGCTGCAGGGACTGTGAGTGAGCAGGGCTGGCTTCACCCCACTCCCCAGGTGAGAAGGCACCAGGCTGGGCAGTTCTTACCTCTCCTTCCTTCCCTGCAGGGGAACTGGAATGGGAAGGGCTGTTCTGCTGGAAGCTTCTCCCTGGGGCTGCCTCTGCTCCCTCCCTGGCACCCTGGCCATCCCCATTGGCCACACAGGGCATGGACTGGCTGGCAGCTGGGGCAGGAGGGCTCCCAAAAACACCTGGAGGGCAGAACACGGGTTACAGGCTGCTCTGGGATGGAAGGGACAGCAAACCATCTCATTCCAACTGGAACTGTCTGTCCAGGAACTGCAACACTTTCAAACATAATTCTTTGTGCTCCCATTGAACTGGGGATTGTGAATGACCTAAACCATGGTACAGATCTTTCTGTTCTTTTCCCACTCTCCAAAGGCACATTTGCCCTCATTTCATAACTCAAACAGACACAGGGGATGATTCTGGGTCTGCAGTACCTTTGCCAACAACAGCAGCATCTTCAGATGTGAAACCCAGCTCATCCTTTGGTGCAAAACCAGGCACTGACTCTGCAGGGCCTGAAAGCACAAAGAGCACTCACTGTCCATCATGCTGGTTATGCTTTGGGACGTGTTTCATCCTCCTCAAATGTCACCCCACATCTGAACTGATCCCTTTCCTGAACCAGGCCATTGTCAGGCACTGAAGCCAGCAGGATCTGTTGATCCCATATGAGGGATGCTCACATCCACTGACACGAGCCTGGAGCCAGGCTGGGAGAGCTGGGAATGTTCCCTGGAGAGGAGAAGGCTCCAGGGAGAGCTCAGAGCCCCTGGCAGGGCCTGAAGGGCTCCAGGAGAGCTGCAGAGGGACAGGGCATGGAGAGAGCCTGTGGACACAGCTCCCTCCTTTCCTCCACCCAGCAGAAGCAGAACTGATTAAACTCCAACAATCCCCCACAGTTCAGGGACCTGTGGTGCCCTGGGAGGGTGACACACTCCAGCAGCACTGCACCTCAATTCCCACAGGAAATGAGCTCCTTGCAAGCCTGGAGCTCCCCACCTGAGCAGCCTGAAATCCCAGCTTGGCCCCAGAGCAGCTGCAAGCTCCCTCTGTAAGGAGCAGAGGGACGTGGGCTCATTCTGGCCCCCCAGGTGAGCACTGGCAGGACATACCTGTGCTGGGGGGGTGCTCTGCCCCCTCTGTGCCTCTGGGCCTTGCTGGAGATGGCTTTGCAGGAGGGGATTTGCTGCCAAGTGCTGGAAAAGTGTCTGACCTGTTCAGATAAACACATTTTATAGGTGCAATCCTCCACAATGGTCAAAGCCCAGCCAGAAACAACAACACATTTCAGTTTCTCCATGGCAAAACTATTTCCAGTATTCCCACAAATGTTCACACTGAGCAGGAACAGAACTCAGTGGGAATTATTTGATGAGCAGGTCCATTATGAAGAACACCCCAAAGAAAACCCTTATGAGGAAACCTTACACAGGGACTAAATTTAGGATACACCCATAAAGTAAGGAATTGTTTGGCCTGGGGATTGATGATGCTGGTTCCAACCTGGCCAAGCAGAGTGACCAAACCCTCCTGCTACAGCAGGGATGAGCTGCTCCCAGCTCAGTGGCCAGCAGAGACATTCACCAGGAAAGTGTTCTTATCTACTGGAATAAATTAAATTATTTTAAATTTCAAATGATTCTCTGGATATGAAAGATGATGGAACCCAGAGCCAGTGCAATACCCACAACTAAAGACTCTTCTGAGCTCCAAGGGAAGGCCCATGCTCCAGCAATGTCCCTGATTCCTGCATCCCATCAGCCATGGCAGTTTATCAGCACACAAACCAAACCTTTCCCAAAGCAAACATCCCAAACTCCCTCTCCTGGTGCCCAGCCACAGATTGGGAACTGACAACGCCACTTTGTGCCAGTGCTCACAAACCCCCTGAGCTCAGCTCCCTTGTGAGCATTCCAAGGCTCCCGTGGCACCTGGCAGGGACTCTGTCACTTCTCCCAGGCCGGGGTGACTGCCAGGTGTCCCCTGTGCTCCTGGCTGCCTCAGAACTGCAGTGGTGAGGATGCACTGAGGCACCAAGCACTGCATAATGGACGTGGCACTGCCTCACAGAGCCTGGCCCAGCCCAAACCAGCACACCCAGGGCTCCACTTGACTTCTGAGGCATCACACATTTCAGTGTGGCATTTTAAAGGTTCCTTTTAAAAATGTGATTCAGCAGTAATGCACACGGGGAAGGGAGGTGAATATAAAATAGTTCTGAGCTGCACAACTGGAAACCTTCTGTTTGTGAATCACTGCAGGCTCCTTCTGCCTCAAACCCTCTTGCTTTTTATATTCCCCCTTTTGCTTCTGTAGTGAATGCAGTTCAATGTCAGTTACATGGAAGGTTCCCTGCTCATGGCAAGGCTGGAATTAGGTGATTTTTCAGGTCCCTTCCAACCCAAACCCTCTGGGAGTCTATAAAAGGTGCTTTTAGCACACACAAAAATATCTTCAGAGCAGAGTTACAAAGAGCTTCATCATGGACTCTGAGAGCAGAGGAGAATTTTGGACTGGAAAATTTGCAGAATTCCTCAGAACTCTTTTTATTCCATTAAACAATAGTTTATACTGCTCATAACCAGCTGGGTTATTGCCTTTTACAATCAAAGCAGCACTTGTCACCACCCAATTTCTATTTAGAAGAGCTCTGGCAAGGCATTTTAAATTCACAATTATCTCTCAGGAATAAATGGAACCAGCTCTTGATCCACAATAAGAAACATCTGCATTGTCTTCTTCCTCTCAACAAAGCCAATTCAATTTCCAGGCTGTAATAACCCAACCTTATCCTTCCTCTTCACTCTTGTCCTTCTCACTCCCCTGTTCAGCTCTGGCCATGTTCCTGCAGTGCCAGGGAATGTCCTTATCAAATATTAATGTTTCTGGCACTGCCCCCTGCCCTGGCCTACTGCAGCTTCACGTTGGAAGCCAGAAAAAAATAGAATAATGCCATAAGGCAGCTCTTGTCATTTTAGAGAGGAACATAATCCACACAGAAAAATCAGGCTATTAAGCACGGCAATCCTATATCATGATTTAACCAAGGCTGTGGAGGGTCCAGGCTGAGGTGACACCCAGTGACACTCACATCACTCTCCTCCTGGGGGGCAGCGAGGCCACGGGGGAGCCCAGGGACTCCTGGCTGGAAATGCCACTCTCTCCAGTGGAGGCAGCCCCGGGAGAGGAGCCCAGGGAGGGGCAGTCCCCGGGAAATTCCAGTTTCACCGCCGAGTCGGGGCTCTCCAGCTCTGCCATGCTGCTGCTCAGCTTTGCCCTCTTCTTGGCTGCGCTGCTCCGCAGGGACCTCAGGGAATTCTGCATCTGGACAGGGATAAAAAACAACAGGGGGCACTCAGTGCAGAGGGAAAAGGGTTTTCAGCTAAATAAAAATGATTTCAGGGAATTCTGCATCTGGACAGGGGTGAAAAACAACAGGGGACACTCACTGCAGAGGGAAAAGGGTTTTCAGCTAAATACAAATGACCTCAGGGAATTCTGCATCTGGACAGGGGGGAAAAACAACAGGGGGCACTCACTGCAGAGGGAAAAGGGTTTTCAGCTAAATAAAAATGAATTCAGGGAATTCTGCATCTGGATAGTGGGGAAAAACAACAGGGGCACTCAGTGCAGAGGGGAAAAGGGTTTTCAGCTAAATAAAGTCTGTTTCTGAGAGTTCAGCCCAGTCCCTGGCGTGCTCAAGGCTCTGCTGGGCAGTGTGATCACCACTCACACGTTTTTTGGGGGATTGTAATGATCCCTCTCCTGGTTTCACACAGAATCACTGGGCTGGAAGAGACCTACAAGTGATTCTGTGAATTCTGTGTGAAACCAGGAGAGGGGTAATGTGTCAGGGACACAGAATTCCCAGAATGACCAGGTTGGAAGAGACCTACAAGATTACTGAGTCCAACCCAGCCCCAACAGCTCAACCCAACCCTGGCCCCCAGTGCCACGTGCAGGCTGTTTTTACATACACCCAGGGATGGTTTAAAACCACCTTCCTGGGCAGGCAATTCCACTACTGGACCACTTTTTCCTTAGAAAAGACAAAGAACTTTTTGCTAATATCCAACCTAAATTTCCCTTGGTGCAGCTTAAGGCTGTGCCCTCTGGTTCTGTCAGTGCTGCCTGTTTCATTTCACAAGAACAATCATCCTGTGAGCAAACACAGCCCCACAGCAGGGCTGTAGCCCAGTCTCCTCTGCAGAGCACAGGGACAGGTTCCTGCCAGAACACACCAACTGCTCTGTGCCTTTCAATGGGTTAAGGAGGGGTCTGATGGCTGCCAGCACAGTGGGACCTCAGGCTTTTCCCAGCAAATCTGCACATCCTAAAAGCAGAACCACGGAACAGCTTGGAAAGGGCCTTAAGGATCATCCATTCCAGCCCTGCCATGGCAGGGACACCTCCCACTGTCCCAGGCTGCTCCAGCCCCAGTGTCCAGCCTGGCCTTGGGCACTGCCAGGGATCCAGGGCAGCCACAGCTGCTCTGGCAATTCATCCCAGACCCTCCCAGCCAGGAATTCCTTGCCAATATCCCACCTAAACCTTCTCTAAATCATGCAATCAGTGCCCACCAAGCAGAGATCCTTCTGAAATGAGCAGGAAAATCTGTAATTATTAGAGTTTAATGCTGCAGCATTCTCCCCTCTTTTTGCTGAATATTTTTCATGTTAGAAATTCCTCCTCAGGTTCCTTTCAGTGGGATGGAAGGTACAGACAGAAAGGCAAAGCCAGCAAGTCACAGAATCCCAGACTGGTGTGGGGTGGAAGGAACCTTGAAGCTCACCTTGTCCCAGGGGCAGGGACACCTCCACCAGCCCAGGCTGTCCAAGCCCTGAGTGCTTCCAGGGACAGGGAGCACTGACCAAAGTGCACCTCTCCCATTTCACCCACCTCTTCTTGGTCCAGCTCCTCAGGCTCCAGGTGCAGCTCTGCCAGCCCTGCTGCCAGCCCTGTGCCCTCCCTGCTGCCAGGGGGCTCCCGGGGGCTGGGCAGGCGCGGGATGGGGGGCACGGGCCGGGCCCCCCGCAGCCCCTGGGCCCTGCCCAGGGCAGCCCTCAGCTGCAGGGGGGGCTTCTCCAGCTGCAGGGGGGGCTTCTCCAGCTGCAGGGAATGCTGCTCCAGCGGGCTGTCCCCTGGAACACACAGGGACTGTCAGGGACAGCGCCAGGACAAACTTCACCTCTCACTTCTGTGTCTATAAAAGTCCTTCTTGCCATTCCATGGCAGTTCATTCTGTTAAAAACACACCTCTGCAGGCTCAGGTATCAGTTTATTCTGCTTTTAGTGTCTCCTTCCTTTAGGAAAATATAAATGAGTGTTTCATGCATGTGCACACCAACATAGAATCAAAATATCCTCAGCTGGAAGGGAGACACAAGGAGCACCAAAGTCCATGCACATGCCCTTAGTCCCTTGAAAAAGTAATTAACTTTTTTCATTAAGAGAAAAACACTCATCCCCAAACTTCCATGGAAGGTGCTGTAACAACAAAGGTACTCCAAAGAACCAGAGAAAACCAAAATGCATATGGAAAACATGTGGTAAGTGATAAATACAATAACAAATAAAAAATACAATAAGAAAGCAATAAATACATCTACAAGGCAGAATCACATTCCAGGGGCAGGAAATTCCCAAAGCAATCAGTTGGAAATTTTCTATATATGCACAAAAATATGGGTCTCAGTGAAGATGAAATTTCGAACAGATTTCTTTAATCAGTGCAAAATTCTGTGTGGAAATTGTTCCTTTGTCCCAGAAACCTCCTGAGTGATTAGGAAGCACTTTAACCTAAACAGAGAGTACAGGTATTTTTACCCAGGGGGTTGGAACTGGATGAGTTTTAAGATCTCTTCCAACCCAAACCATTCTGGGATTCCATGATTCAAATGAAGAGGCAAAAAGGCAAAATGCACTGAGTGACCCTTCTCTTGCACATGGATTAACTGGGGCTTGAACAGTACCAGCTACTTCTGTACTGACTGTCCCTACAAGTGCTCCATTCTGGGGTTTATTGGAGTTGACGACAGCCCTTGCCCCGAGGCATTAAGAAAAGCAGAGATATTTTGCTTTATGACAAATCCAAAGGCTCCACTTTTGTAGAGAAGCCTGCAGGGATGTGAGCAGTGAAACCATAAATAAGTAAGAGAATAAATCAATAAATCCCTCCCATTCCTAACTGCACCTGAGGCACTGCCCAATTCCCTCTCACCTGCCACTGTGGATTTTCTGACCACGGAAAGATCTCTCAAAATACAACCCCAAATCCCTTTTTATCACATTGAGACCATTCCCACCTGTGTTGTCTCCTGGCTTTTGGCTGAGCTGCTTCTGGCACCCAGGCTTAGGCAGCCCCTGGAAGCTTTTGAGGGGCCAGGAGCTGGAGAGGCCCCTGGGATCCTCCTGGGACTGCCCTGCAGAGGCAGCAGGAGCAGAGAGGTGCTTGGGGCTGTTCCTGGGGGACGACAGGGGGAAGGAGGGCAGGATGAAGGTGCCCTGGCTGCCACTGGGACCTTGGAAGGACATGCTGGGCTCTGCCTGAGTGCAAAAACTTCTCTGGGTCTTGCTGGAAAAGCTGAGGCTGGAACAAACTGAGCAAAGGAAAAGAGATCAGTGCTTGTGGTAACTGGGTCTTGTAATAAGAATTTATCATTAAATAATACACCATAAGAATGATTTACAGTGAAATAATGCACCATAAAAATAATTTCCAATGAAACAATCAATCATTATTTATAATTATTATTTCATATCATTATTTCACATTATTATTTCCTATTATTTCAATATTATCATTATGATTTCAATATTTCCAATGAAATAATCTATCATGAGAAATTATTAATTTCCCATGAAATAATGCCCCATGAGGCAGTCAGAGCCTGAAGGTTTTGCCCAAGCAAGGAGACAAATCAACCAAGTTCATTCTGCAAACTGCATTCCCCTCCACACATGAGTTATGATTTCTCAGGCATGTTTTGGAGAGCTGTATTTAAAACAGAGAGTGGTGCAAGTAGATCAAACACTGCTGTGATCCTCCCACAGCAGCTCCTTTTCTCTGACACCCTGACAGTCAGAGATCAAAGGTGGGGCTGTGAATTAACAGCCACTAATTAACTCTCACAAGAAGGAGGAGCCATCTGGACGGGCCTGAACAACCTTTCAGTGACAGTTTCAATTTATTGGGGAAGCAAAGGAACAAAGAGACAACCCCAAAGTGACATGGCCTGCCTTAGGCCACTGGCAGAAGCCACCTACCTTTGTCCTGCTGACAGTTATTCAGTCCCAAAAACTGCAAATCAGAGCCCACACTGCCACTCCTCCCACGTGGGCATCCAAGTGTCCCACACTTCCCTGAAATCTGGGGCTGGTGAGAGCCCAGAGCACCTTGCAACAGAGAACACAAAGAACCAAATCAATATTCACAGACGGTGCCCAACAGAGAATATCCAGTAATATTTCACATGGAATGCAGACTGTGTGCAGCTCTGGGTGGGAAACACACTCCCAGTACTTCATTCCAGAGTCTCTAAGCAACCCCAAAAAGCAGCTCAGAGGGAAAAGGGAAAAGGACTGGCTGCTCTTCCAGGGCACTGCTCCAGCTGGGAATGCAGGGGGGCAAAAGAACCCCCGGAACAGTCCCCTCTTTGATTGTGTGACAGTGAAGGGCAGCAAACACCTTCAAACCCACGGGAGCAAACTTGGCAAGGCCAGGACTCCCCAGAGGGGACAAGGACAGAGCCCAGGGCCACGGGACACAATCCCTCAGGTCTGGTCTTGCCCAGGCTGTGCAGATCCTTCTGAAATGTGCCAGCCAACAAGAGGCCAGCCTCTGGGAATCACTCCAAGAGAAGCAAGTCCAGCTTGCAAATGCCCCACGTCCTCTATGATTTCATTGATCTTCTCCAGTCATGGAGCAATCTTTAGGAATCCGAAGTCTTCTCTGAATGACAAAAGCTGGGGAATTCTAGGGACTGTTTGTAGGTTTGATGTGGCCTTTTTGTAGTTGTTCACTTACTGATTTTTTGAGAGCATTCAATTTTTTCTGTTCAAGAGGCCATTGATCTATCTAAATGGGTTTTCTAAGATAACTTCAGAGTGGCAGGAGTTGTGGTTTCCATCAAAAACCCACTTCTACCTTTGCTCCCTGCTGGGACAACACATCTCTTCCCCATACTCTGATGGGCTTGTATACAAATTCACTTCCCACGCTGAAACACTAAAATCTGCCCTGCCTTGGCAGCTGCAGCAGTCCCTGTGGCCCCACTCACCAGCACCAAGGGCAGAGTGCTCAGAGTTCAGCTGCACAGCGGGCTGGAACAAAGTCCTGGAAGCTCTGCTCCTGCTGCAAAGCAGCTCATCCCTGCCTGGGATGCCCTGCGAGGGCCGCAGCCTCGCGGGGTGCAGGAACTCACTGGCTGCAGCCAGCTGCAGGGAGAAGCAAAACCAGCTGTGTGAAATGACAGCACAGTCACCAACACTTCCACACAAGCTTTGCTTTCCCACCTACCCAATATTCAAACATTTTAAGCATTAGAAAGCATTTTAGCTGTTTTGCAGATCTTACTAAAATACAGGTTAAAACTACTCACACTGAAAGGGAAATAAAACCCCAACAAAACACACTGATAAAGAACTGAACTATTTTAAGAATTAAATTTTAAAAATTAAACATTGACCATTTGAATTATGTGGTTTAGATGGGAAGTGTTTAAATACACAACAGAACCCCAAAATCCCAGAATGGAACAACCACACACTCCAGATCTTTGCAAACCACTCACCCTAGTCAAAAACTGTACCTGGCAACACCAGCAGCTTTTACTGAGAACTGGCTACAGGTAGGGAGAAAATCTCAATAACACTAATTTTTAACAAAGAAAATGTCATGCTTTAAATAGATTCTGATTTAATTACCAAAATGAGTGATTTAAATCATTCCCAAGCCGTATTTATTCTCCTCTCCCTTCTGAGGGACACAGGAGGAAGAGAAGAGCAGGAAAATGCTGAAGTGGTTTATTCCAGGTTATAACAAGTTGGGATAAAAGATATGAGACCTTGGCATTCCCACTCCTGCAATCACCAAACATCATTCCAGCCACAGATCCTTCAGTCCATAATGAAATATTCCTTGTACAAACCACCCCAGCCTGGTTTCAGCTGGGAGAGAGGGAATTTTCTGCTTAGGAGCTGGTACAGGATAAACTTTCTTTCCATTTTCCCATACAGACAAAGCCACATATGCAGAAGGAGTAAATTCCAACAGTGCCATGACTGTACAGCTTCTCTCAGCCGTGCCCATCCCAGCTCCAGGAGTGAAAACTCTGCTTCCTGTACCCAAATTATAATTACAGCATTGCAAATTCACTGAACACAGGCTTGGAGCAGGTGGGAAATACAGCAAACCCACAGCTGCCAGATGCTTCCCTGGGATAACAAATCCCAGCAAAGGGATTTCTCAAAAGGGTTCAGATTCCTTTAAATTCCACAAATGCTGGAAAATACCTGAATCCATCCACCACAGGAACTGGTAACTTGGTTATCAAAGCACAGCCCATGAGAGTGACCCATGATGGAATCCTGGAATGGTTTGGGTGGAAAGGGACCTCAAATCCCATCCCATCCCACCCCATTATCCCATCCCATCATCCCATCCCATCCCATCCACTGCTCCAAGCCCCCGTGTCCAAGCTGGAATCCCAGCAAACATTCCCTCCCTGCATCCCTTCCCTGTGCAGCTGTGCCACCAAAGGTGCTGCTGATCCAACACCAGCAGCATCAGCAGTGCTGTCCCAGAAAGAGACCAACAGCACACAAAGACACAACAACATCTCCCCCAAATCCTCTCCCAGCCCCAGAAAAAGCAGGGCTCAGATCCCAGAGGGACACCCAAGGAAGGGACACCTTTGTCCCACACACTGCTCACCCTCTGTGCCCCTCTGACCCTTGGAAAACAAAGAGGTTTTGTTCCATAATCAGATTTCCATTTCCCAGGTCATCTGAACACTCCACAAGGCCCAGCTATCAGTTTCTCCAGTTATCAGATCAATATGGAAATGAGAAGATTTCCACACCAAGTGAGGGGAGATCCCAGAGTTCACATGGACTTTGTGAAAGGCCTTGAATGCCCAGTGAAGTGTTCAAATGTTCCTCCTTCCCCCAAAAGGACCCTGTGGGCACCCAGAGGTACCTTCAGCAGCAGGGAGGGGCCTGCAGGGTCTGTGTGTCCCAGGGGTAACTTGCACCCTGCAATATTCAATATTCAATATTCCAAGCTGCCTGGAACACCCGAACACCTCCAGGGATGCAGAACCCAGCTCTGCAGAGGCTGCCAGACAAACCCCTGAGGTCCATGTGCCTTATCTACCTTTCCTTTTCAGTACACATTAACTTACACATGTTTTACTCACACCTTATCTGATTAGGAAAGTCTAGACACAGCCTTGGACAGCCATCCTGTAACATGACCCCAAAAATACTGCCAGGGAAACAGCTTTAAACATTAAGCTGCTTCCATGCATCCTTTCAGCCACAGAATGACTCCAAAAGTTAATTTTTAAGCAAATTCATTTCAAAGGAATGTCTGAATTAATAATTAATATTTGACATGTCCAGAAACCAGTCGACTGCCTGAGATTTATGCATGATAATTGCATTTTCCTTACTGAGGGAGCTAAGGGCAGCTGCAGGGCTAACTCCCCACACAGATGCTGACTGCTGAGGGCCCAGGGACAGGAGCTTGACACACAGCCCCTGGAATGTCCTCAGCCCAGGGAACACCAGCCACGTTTGCATTCCCAGACTGAAAACACAACTCACCTTCCTGCACCCAAGACAGACCCATGGCATGTCCTGAGCTGGGGGGACCCACAGGGATCATCCCAGACCCCCACCAATCCCACCCTGGGCATCCCTGGCAGCTCCTGGAGCTCTGGCAGCCTCGGGGCTGTGCCCATTCCTGGGGAGCTGTTCCAGTGCTGATTCCGCCCTCTGGGGAAGAGCCTTTGCTGATCTCCAGCCTGAGCTGCCCTGGCCCAGCCCCAGCTGTCCCCCCTGGTCAGCAGCATCACAGGACAGTGTCCCCTGCCCCAGAGGGCTTCAGCCAGATGTGGTGAGACAAAGGATCAGCACGTGAGGAAGGAGCAGCAAAGGTGTCAACTACAGAGCCAGGTAAATTCCACCATTAAACCACCCTGGTGTTTTAAGTTTCCTTTACAGTAACTGGGACTGGACTCCAATTCATCCTGTGCCCAGTCGGGTTCCCACTGCCCGAGGGCAGGGATGGGTGGGAGACTGGGAACTGGGAATTGCTGGCTGGGCTGGAATTGCCAGAGCAGCTGTGGCTGCCCCTGGATCCCTGGCAGTGCCCAAGGCCAGGCTGGACACTGGGACACCCTGGCACAGTGGGAGGTGTCCCTGCCATGGCAGGGCTGGCACTGGGTGGGGTTTCAGGTCCCTTCCCACCCAAAGCATTCCAGGAACTGGTGATTTACCCCACCTCCAAAGGCACTTCACACACCAACCAAACAGAACCATAAGCTCCTTGCTCTCTCTCCCTCTCTGCAGAGCTGGAATCTCCTCCCATGTCAGAGAGAAACACAAGCATAGGTACACAGGGTTCCTTCCTCTCAGAAAAGGACCAGCCCCAGAGCCCCTCCCTGACTTCCTTGGAGAGGGGCTGTCCCAGGCAAGGACTGTTCCTCCTTTCCAAGCCCCAGCCAGGTGTTGGTGCCTGTATTAACTTGCTTTTTGTTCACAGCTGCAGAAAACCAGCAGGGCTTGGCCCAACCTCCCAATAGAACACTGGCACTGGATTTTGTTGGGTTTTTTTTTACAAGCTGTATTAATTAATACTGAAAAACTGTTTCAAAAAGGAAACCCTTCTTGCTCCAGAGTTGTTTCCTGCACACCTTGTTGTCCCAACCCTGTTTGCAGATATCCCAAGGGAACTGATTCACCCGCTCAGGAAGACACAGATGTCTTTAGGAGCCTCAGGGGAGGTAACACAGGCACCAAGGAAAGAGATGAGCATTCAAGTCTAGGCAAGGTTTGACAGCCCAGAAACATGAAGTGAGTTTATTTGGTTAAGAGCCTGCCCCAGAGGCAGGCTGCAGAGCAGCCCTCCCTGCCCATGACCTCATCCAGCCCAGCAACAAGTTACCAAGCAACTGAGAATTAAAATCTGAGTGCGCAAATGTGGCACTGAGGAGTCTGCTCTGCACAGCCTCGCGTTTCCTGAGGAGCTGTTTGCTTCAGCCCCCTCACAGGACATCCAGTGAGGATAAATCAGATGTGTCCACTTTAAAAAACATAACCCATAACACACAGAAAAAACACCTCACAGAGATACACCCCCACATGTGGGATCCAAAACACGTCACAGAACCACTGGCAAAGCAAAAAGAAGCTGGACAGTTTTCCAGAGGTTCCTCCCCTTTCCAGCTGCCGACGTGTAGGTGATTATACCCAAAATCCTTATTCCAGCCTGACCTACATTTTTCCTGGCTGGATCAGCCCAGGGAGCAAGAGCCACCCAGGCACTTGGCAGCCAGCAGGTTTGTCCCAAAGAGCCCTGGCTCAGCCCCATCGAACACATCACAGAACCACTGGCAAAGGAAAAAGAAGCTGGACAATTTTCCAGAAGTTCCTCCCCTTTCAGCTGCCGACGTGGTCAGTAGGTGATTACACCCAAACTCCTTATTCCAGCCTGACCTACATTTTTCCAGCGCCTCCATGGCAGCGTGCCGGACCCTGCGCTTGGCGTCCAGCAGCGCCGGCGCCAGCGCGGCCGCCAGCTGCGGCAGGTCCAGCTGGGCGGCGGGGAAGGCGAGCAGCGCGGCGATGCACGTGTTGAGCAGCTCCTCGCGGAGCCGGGCGCTGCGGTGCCGCAGCAGCCGCTCCTGCAGCAGCAGGCGCAGCACGGCCCGCGGCCCGGCCGCCGCCATCAGCCGCAGCAGCAGCCGCCCGCCGTCCCGCCGCATGGCCGGCTG
>NW_024358723.1:1372199-1372890 GCF_014805655.1 Passer montanus
TCGCCGAGCGCCCGGGCGGCCGCGCACACCAGCGGGGCCAGCACGGCGGGGACGCGGCGGCCGAGGCGCAGCGCCAGCAGCCGGGTCACCTCCAGCGCGCCCCGCGCCACCGCGAAGTTGGGGTCGTGCAGCAGCGCGTCCAGCAGCGCGATCAGCCCCAGCAGCGCGGCGGCGGGCGCGGCGCCCAGCGCGGCGGGGCTGCAGCCCTCCACCGCCCGCCGCAGCTGCTCCACGGCCTGCGCGCGGCCGCGGTAGTCCCGCCGGTCCAGCAGCCGCGCGCGGAGCTCCGGCGGCACCAGCCACAGCTCCGGCCCCGGCGGGGCAGCGTCCTCAGCGGGGCTGCGGGGCTCCGAGCCCGGCCCGTCCTCAGCGGGGCTGCGGGGCTCCGAGCCCGGCCCGTCCTCAGCGCGGCTGCGGAGCTCCGAGTCTTCCTCCGGGCCGGGCGGCTCCGTGCCCGAGCCGTTGTGAACATGGCCGGGCGGCTCCGTGCCCGGCCCGTCCTCAGCGGGACCGGGGGGCTCCGTGTCTGAACCGTCCGGAGTGGAGCCGGGGGCATCCGTGCCCGAACCGTTCCAAGCGGGGCCAGGGGGCTCCGTGCCCGGACCGTTGTGAGCGGGGCCGGAGGGCGCCGTGCGGTGCTCAGCGCCCTGCGCGGAGCCGCCGCGCTGCCAGGCCCGGCCGCGGCCCCGCG
>NW_024358723.1:1372929-1475454 GCF_014805655.1 Passer montanus
ATTTCTCCGCGGCCGGGCCGGGCCCGGGGCTCCCGGCACAGGTGAGAGCGCGGCCGGCACGGCCCGGACACGGCCCGGACACGGCCCGGAGCTGCCGGCACACAGCCGCCGTGCCGCCTCCCGGCCCTGCCGCGTCCCCGGGCGGGTGCGGGTGCGGATGTAGCGGGGGGCCCGCCCGGCAGCGGGAGGGTGGCGGAGCCGCCGGGACACGGAGCGCTGAGGGCTGGGAGGGAGCCGGCCCTGTCCCGGCCGAGAGCGGAGCCGGGGCAGCGGGTGAGGCACGGCCACGGGAGAGCGGCGGTGCCAGGAGCGGGAGAGCAGGAATTGCAGGAGTGGGAGAGCAGCAGTTCCACAAGTGGGAGAGCAGCAGTTCCAGCAGTAGGGCAGCAGCAATCCCAGATGCGGGACAGCAGCAGTTCCGGGAGTGGGGCAGCAGCAGTTCCAGAAGCGGGAGAGCTGTAATCCCAGCGCCGCCGTCGCCAGGGGGCGCCGCGTGCCGCGCCGGCGCGGGGCCGACCACGCCTCGGCCAGCGGGGGTAGGGACACGCGTACCTCCGCTACTTCTCCTCAGGCCGCTGCGGGCGGGACGGGGCGCGGCGGCGGAGAAGCGGAGAAGCGGAGAGCGGCGTCGCGCGAGCGGCGGGGATGGGGCGAAGCAGAACCGCCGGGGCAGCGAAACCGCGGCGTGCCCCCCGCGCGGCGCGCGGCGTGGTACCGCCCGGGGGCCGGCGGGTGTGGGTGTGTGCGGCGGCGCGGCCGTTGATTGGCGGGGCGCGCGAGGGAGCCGGCCCTGTCCCGGCCGAGAGCGGAGCCGGGGCAGCGGGTGAGGCACGGCCACGGGAGAGCGGCGGTGCCAGGAGCGGGAGAGCAGGAATTGCAGGAGTGGGAGAGCAGCAGTTCCACAAGTGGGAGAGCAGCAGTTCCAGCAGTAGGGCAGCAGCAATCCCAGATGCGGGACAGCAGCAGTTCCGGGAGTGGGGCAGCAGCAGTTCCAGAAGCGGGAGAGCTGTAATCCCAGAAATGAGAGAGCAGCAATCCCAGATGCGGGACAGCAGCTGCAATTCCAGCAGTGGGGCAGCAGCAATCCCAGATGCGAGACAGCAGCAATTCCGGGAGTGGGGCAGCAGCAGTTCCAGAAGCGGGAGAGCTGTAATCCCAGAAATGAGAGAGCAGCAATCCCAGAACCAGGCAGCAGCAGTAATTCCCGAAGACAGGCAGCAGCAGTCCCAGAAGCGGGCAGCAGCAGTTCCAGGAGAGGGGCAGCAGCAGTCCCAGAAATGGGAGAGCTGTAATCGCAGAAATGGGAGAGCAGCAATGCCAGCAGCGGGGCAGCAGCGATCCCAGAACCGGGGAGCAGCAGTAATTCCCGAAGCCGGGCAGCAGCGATCCCAGAACCAGGCAGCCTGTGCCGTGTCTCTCCCGGGAGCTGCAGCCCGGCTCAGCCCGGCTCGGGCCGCTGCTCTCCCGCAGTGTCAGGGCCAGCCCGGCCCTGCCCTGCCTGTCCCAAACCCTCTCTGGGGCAGGGCAGGGCAGAGCCCGCAGCTCCTCTGGTGTCCCCTGAGGTTAACCCCTTTGTTTCCAGTGGGAGATGAGTTCGAGGCACGGGCAGGGAGGGTGTGACAGCCCGGAGCCCGAGGTGGCTGTTTGGTGTCGCTGGGATGCAATTCCAGGGCTGCTTCACGTTCCAGCTGCGGATTTCTTGCTAAAAAGTGAAATAAATAACAGCAGATCCGTGGTGTGGGTGAGCCTGGCCATGCAGGGGGTGAGAGGTTCTACCAGCGTGGTGCACGAAGCTTTATTGCTGCAGGATACCTGAAGTGTGGTTATTTGTAGGGGTTTGGGCAGGTTTTGCAGCTGAACTGGGACCTCTCCTTTTTCCATGTGGTGGTGCCTTGTGTTTCCTGATTTTTGTGTGTTTGTATGATCAAACTGGGAACTGAACACAAACACAAAAGGGGAATACATTCTTTTAGCTGTTGGACAGCTTTTTAAATGATTTTAATTTTTTTAATTCTTCCATGGATAATTTGTGCTGCAAAATGTGATGGGAAAATATTGTTTCTGATCCTGCCTTTTGCAGATGCACTTAAATTAGTTTATTTCAGTTATTTTTTCCAGTGAAGAGTGATAATAGGACAGCTTATTTATCTCTTTCTGGGTAAGAGGTTTTTTTTCAGCCCCTTCCCTGTCACTGCTATTGTATTCTGTATCTAAACGTTGATTATTTCAAATTGAGCACTTCTAAGTGGGCTCACCTGCAAGTGAGGTGTCATTTAAGGAGCTGTGCAAACGTTATAACTTATAATGAAGCTAAAAGAAGATCTTGCAGAGATCATCCAGCAAATGAAAAGCTGCTCTGCTCAGGGGCGGGGGTTGTTCCCTGGAGAACAATGGGGTTCTCTCCCCGTGGCCCAGCACCCTGACACGTTCCTGCCCTCCCGCTCAGCAGTGCAGTGCACAAAGAGCCTGGCATGCTGCTGGAGCTGCAGTTGGAGCAGGTGCCTCCCACCAGGGCAGAGCCCGGGGGAGAGCTCTGCTGTCACTGTCACGACACACAGGGGCTGGGGGCGAGCAGCTGTGGGGGAGAGAGGATCCTGCACTGCTGCACTGCTGCATTCCTGCAGCTCCTGGGGAGGAGTGCAGGCCTGTGCCCTGCTCACCTGGGCAGCTCCGAGCTCGCCAGGGGCTGAGCCCAGCCCAGCAGGGATCTCCTGGCGCGGTGGCAGCACGGGGTGAGGTGAGGTGAGGATCTCCCTTTCTCCTGTGCTCCTCTGTGCATGCACAGCGCGGGAATCTGCTCCAGCCCCTCTGTGGGGGTGGTTGGCAGAGGGAATGGGAGTGGGAATGGGAATGGGAATGGGAAGCTGCTCCCTGCCAGAGAAAGGCACAGCAGGACTGGGCCGCTCCCCAGGAGCGCTGAGCAGGCAGGGAGCTGAACAAAAGGAGTTTAGTGCAGGAATTGAACTGCACAAAAGAAGTTTTAAAACTTCGTCTCAAATAAGCCAGTTGTATTCTTTAGTTGTCTGTGTTTATTTCTGTTTCAGCCACTGTGCAGTTCTCTCAAACCCCTGATGCAGAGTCACAGAGTAGCCTGAGTGGGAAGGGATGCACAGGAATCATCAATCCAGCTCCTGGCCCTGCACAGGCACCCCAACAATCAGATCATAGACATTTTACTCCAGAACAACAAAAAAAGTGATGGTTGTGGGGTTTTTTAATTGAGAGTTTAATCTAGCATAGACTATCAATGAACACTTGAAGGTCCTGGACTTAACTTGCATGAAAAAGTGTAGCAGGTGAGGGTTGAAAAGGGAATTGGGAAGTGGAGCCTTATTAAGTTAAAAGCCAAGGTGAAAAAACACCTTTTAACTGTTGTGTGTGGCATGTCTCAGTTACATGAAGGTGAAGTGACAGCTCCCACACTGTGTTTGTCCCAGATGGAGCCGTCGTCCCCGCCGTTCCTGCTGGCCAAGCTGACCCCGCTGCACTCGGAGCAGCTCCTGCAGGGCCTCAACCTGCTGCGGCAGCACCAGGAGCTGTGCGACGTGGTGCTGCGCGTGGGCGAGGCCAAGATCCACGCGCACAAGGTGGTGCTGGCCAGCATCAGCCCCTACTTCAAGGCCATGTTCACCGGGAACCTGTCGGAGAAGGAGAACGCCGAGGTGGAGTTCCAGTGCGTGGACGAGGCGGCGCTGCAGGCCATCGTGGAGTACGCCTACACCGGCACCGTCTTCATCTCGCAGGACACCGTGGAGTCCCTGCTGCCCGCCGCCAACCTGCTGCAGGTGTGCTGCTGCACTCTCTGCGCTGAGAGCAGCAGGGCAGGCTGCGGGTCTGCCCGAGGGTTGCTGAGACCCGCTGAGCTGCAGAGAGAGGGGGAGCACGGTTCTGATCGCTGGCTGTGCCTGTGCTGTGCCAAAGGAGAGTGCAGCGTGGAGATTGTTTGTCTGGGGTGGTGTTCGAGGGTGCCAGGACGAGGGAAGAGATGAGAACCTTGACTCCATGGTTCAGAAGGCTGGTTAATGATATATATTATATTAAAAATTATATATATAATATATATCATAAACCAGCCTCCTGATATATATTATATTAAAATAATGATATATATTATATTAAAAATGCTATGCTAAAACTATACTGAAAAGAATAGAGAGAAAAGGATCCATCAGAAGGCTAGGAAAAAAAGGAATGGAATGAATAACAAAAGCTCGTGACTCTCAGAGTCCGACGCAGCTGCACCTTTGATTGGTTATTAATTAGAAACAGCTCACATGAACCAATCAAAGATGCACCTGTTGCTAAACAATGCCCAGACCACATTCCACAGCCGTCAGACAGTTATTGTTTACATTTCTATTCTGAGGCGTCTCAGCTAGAATAGGAGAAAAGTCCTAGCAAAGGAGTTTTCATAAAATATCATGGTGACATTTATCCAAAGTGAAGACATTTTGTTCACTTGGCCTGTCAGGACCAGGAGAGTGTGTGTGTCTGGACTGTCAGCTGACAGTCACCAGGGAGTCAAGAGATGAGTGCAGTTGTGTGCAGAGTGCAAGGCAGGTTCAGTTTAGATGTAATGTATATAGCATAGTATAATAAAGTAATTAATTAGCCTTCTAATGAACTAGAGTCAGATACATCACTCTCTCTCCCCTCATTGCAGTCACCTTTCATTTCCAATACAGGTAAAGCTGGTGGTCAAGGAGTGCTGTGCCTTCCTGGAGAGCCAGCTGGACCCCGGCAACTGCATCGGCATCTCGCGCTTCGCCGAGACCTATGGCTGCCACGAGCTCTACCTGGCGGCCAGCAAGTTCATCTGCCAGAACTTCGAGGACGTGTGCCAGACCGAGGAGTTCTTGGAGCTGACGCACGCGGAGCTGGACGAGATCGTGTCCAACGACTGCCTGAACGTGGTGACGGAGGAGACGGTGTTCTACGCCCTGGAGTCCTGGGTCAAGTACGACGTGCAGGAGCGCCAGAAGTACCTGGCGCAGCTGCTGCACTGCGTGCGCCTGCCCCTGCTCAGCGTCAAGTTCCTGACGCGCCTCTACGAGGCCAACCACCTGATCCGGGACGACCACACCTGCAAGCACCTGCTCAACGAGGCCCTCAAGTACCACTTCATGCCCGAGCACAGACTGTCGCACCAGACCATGCTGCTGACGCGGCCCCGCTGCGCGCCCAAGGTGCTCTGTGCCGTGGGGGGCAAGGCCGGGCTCTTCGCCTGCCTGGAGAGGTGAGCAGCAGCCCTGGGCACTGCCTGGCACCCCTGGGCGCTGGGATCCCCCCGGGCTCTGCGGCTGGGAGAGAGCTGGGAGTCCCACCGGAGTTTGCGGGGTGTGGTTGTTCTTTTCCTCCATAAAAACTCTTCAGCGGGTTTTCTTTTTTTAACAAGCATCAGCCTGAAGTCCATTCATAAAAACCCTACAGCAGGTTTTCTTTTTTTAACAAGCATCAGCCTGAAGTCCATTCATAAAAACCCTACAGCAGGTTTTCTTTTTTTAACAAGGATGAGCCCCAAGTTCCTCCATAAAACCCTTCAGCAGGTTTTCTTTTTTTTAGCAAGGATGAGCCCCAAGTTCTTCCATAAAACCTCTTCAGCAGGTTTTTCTAACAAGGATGAGCCCCAAGTTCCTCCATAAACACTGTTCTGCAGGTTTGTTTTTTTTAAACCAGCATGAGCCTCAAGTTCTTCCATAAAAACTCTCCAGCAGGTTTTTCTAACAAGGATGAGCCCCAAGTTCCTCCATAGAAACTGTTCTGCAGGTTTTCTTTTTTTAACAAGGATGAGCCTCAAGTTTCTCCATTAGAACTTCAGCAGGTTTTTCTAACAAGGATGAGCCCCAAGTTCTTGCCTAAAAACTTCAGCAGGTTTTCTGGTTTTTTAAACCAGCATGAGCCCCAAGTTCTTCCATAAAAAAACCTCTTCAGCAGGTTTTCATTTTTTCACAGGGATGAGCCCCAAATTTCTCCATAAAAATTCTTCAGCAGGTTTTCTGTTTTTTTAACACAGTTGAGCCCCAAGTTTCTCCATCAAAACTCTTCAGCAGTTTTTTTTAACCAGCATGAGTACCAAGTTTCTCCATCAAAACTCTTCAGCAAGTTTCTTAACAAGGATGAGCCCCAAGTTCTTCCATAAAAACTATTCAGCACATTTTCTTTTCTTTTTTTTTTTTTAACAAGGCTGGGCCCAAATTCCTCCATAGAAGCTGTTCAGCAGGTTTTCATTTTCATTTTTTAACAAAGATAGCCCCAAGTTCCTCCATGAAAGCTCTTCAGCAGGTTTTTTCAAACAAATATGAGCCCCAACTTCTTCCATCAAAACTCTTCAGCAGGTTTTTTTAACAAGGATGAGCCCCAAGTTCAAAATGCTTTTTTATTAGTAATTTGCAGTTAGTAATTAGTAATTTGCAGTGTTAGGGGGTTTTGTTTGTGCCAGACATTTGTTTGTGCAAACAAAAAAGCTCTGGAATAATTTTCATTCTGTTGATTGAGTTAATAAGGTGGTTAATTAAGTCTGTACAGTTCTTATTTTTCCTTCCAGGTATTTTCATTTTACTTAATTTTCCCCTGATTTGTTATTATTACAAACAAATCATAAAAATTAACTTGCTGTCTGACAAATGTGCTTCCTGATGATTCAAAAATCCTTGGAATTAAAATAGACTTAATCAGAGCAGAGTGAAGGAGAATAAAGGAGGCTCAGGGGGACTTTTCCCTGCAGCTCCTGCCAGGAGGGCACTCCCAGGGAACAGGGACAGGAGCAGAGGGAACAGCCCCAGGCTGGGCCAGGGCAGCTCAGGGTGGGCACAGCAGGAATTTCCCCAGGGAAAATTGTACCTGGGAGTTACAGCTTGGGGCTCATTTTGATAGGATTTTGGTAAGATTTTTGGGCTGATTTTGATGAAATATCCAATCTAATCTGAACATATTTCAGTAATGCCAGGTGGGGTTTCAGTCCAGTTTTTCCATTGCATTGTTGCTCCTGGGTGTGATTTAGGACACAAATTTCCTCTCTGGAAGCAGGAATTGTCTCCCCAGCAGCTGTCCCATGTTATTTAGGGGCTGTCATTCCCGAATTTTGGGAATGAATTGTTGGATTTTTCCATGCAGAAGAGAGGGACAGATCTGAGTTCTGCCTTTGTATTGAGGGATTATTGGATATCTGCAGGAGGAATTGTTTCAAGGGAAAAATGGAAGTGGCTGCCCAGGGAGGTTTGGAGTGCCCATCCCTGGAGGTGTCCCAGGAATTCCTGGAGGTGGCACTCAGAGCTCTGGGCTGGGGACAGCTGGGACTCTGAGCCTGGAGCTCTTTCCCAGCCTCAGTGATCCTGGGATTTCCTGGAGGAGTTCTGGATCATGGTGTGACCATGGCTTTGATCCCAGCTGTGGCAGGTGTCTGTGCAGCAGGGACAGGTGGGGGCCCCTCCTCCTCCACCTGCATTCCAGAATGAGCCTCCTCACTTCTGGAGAGCATCCCTGAGGCCTCTCCTGGGAGCAGAAGGAACAAAACAGAGAAAAACAACTTGATGTCCCAAGCTGGGTGTGCTTAGAACATGGGATTGGCATTCCCAGAGCTGCTGGTTGAACTGTGTGTGGGCTGTTTACATACAAATATCCATTTGTACTGGCACTGACAGAGCTTTGATGTTCAGTGTGCCCTGAGCAGACTGCCTGAACTGGTTCCACAGCTGGATTCTGGATCATGTTCTGGGATCTCCTCTGCTGGGACAGTTCAGTGCTTGCAGAGGGAAACCCACGTGAAAACCTGGGGAGAGCTGGGTGTTCTCTCCCCTGTGTTCAGAGGTATCAAAACAATTTAAAGTTCATTTTCCCAGTGATAGTCATTGATATTAAATCAGATGTCAGGGCTGGGAATTGTTTTGTTTATAGACTTAAAAAATAAAGGGGGTTTTGTGCTTCATAAAGTGTTTGAGTGAATAAAGTCATTCTCTGATTCTTCAGCTCTTCTTCTTTCCCACCTTCTTCAGTGATTATAAAAATGTAGCCTCCCAGTGTAATTTAGATTATTTTCAATTTTTTGGTGCTTCATAATAACAAAATTACTTAGAAATATTTAATCTCTACTTTCTGGTGTTTCAGCAGCTCCTGTTTCTGAGCTCTTAGTACCTGTCAGCTCTCCAGGGGCCTCATGCTCCTGTATTGTTTTTGAGCAGATCGTGTTTCCTCTGTACCAGATAGCCTCTTAATTATTTAGCTAATTTATTAATTAAACTATTCAGGTAGATTGGCTCGACTTAATTTGGGGCAAGCTAGACCCACCGTGTTCTCACACTGAGTATACTTAAAAGAAAATGGTATTTTAAGATTTGGCTTTGGGGTTCGGCTTTGGGGTTCGGCTTTAAGGTTTAGGTATAAGGTTTAAAATGCTGTTTAAAAGCAATAAGCTGTTTTAAAGATGTATTTTTCAGGTTAGTTTGTGCTACGTGGACACTGTTTAAATTACAGAGTGCACATTTATAAACTGCAGGCTGTCATTTCTGAATGTATATTTGTGAGTGCCGATGTGTGCTTCCCTCTCTCTGATTTACTTTTCTCTCTCCCGTTTCTGTGGCCGGTTTGGGGTGGTTTTTTTGGTGTGTTTCCTCCCCCCTTTGGGGCACATTTTCAGCGGTTGCAGTTGCTGACTGGCTCCCTGTTTCCCCCGCAGCATGGAGATGTATTTCCCCCAGAACGACTCGTGGATCGGGCTGGCCCCGCTGAGCATCCCCCGCTACGAGTTCGGGGTGTGCGTGCTGGAGCAGAAGATGTACGTGGTGGGGGGCATCGCCACCCACGTGTGCCAGGGCATCAGCTACAGGAAGCACGAGAGCTCCGTGGAGTGCTGGGACCCCGACACCAACACGTGGAGCTCCCTGGAGAGGATGTTCGAGAGCCGCAGCACGCTGGGCGTGGCCGTGCTGGCCGGCGAGCTGTACGCGCTGGGCGGCTACGACGGCCAGTCCTACCTGAGGAGCGTGGAGAAGTACATCCCCAAGGTCAAGGAGTGGCAGCTGGTGGCCCCCATGAGCAGGACACGGAGCTGCTTCGCTGCTGCCGTGCTGGACGGCATGATCTACGCCATCGGGGGCTACGGGCCTGCCCACATGAACAGGTACGTGCTGGGGTGAGCCACACTGCCCACATGAACAGGTACGTGCTGGGGTGAGCCACACTGCCCACATGAACAGGGACATGCTGGGCTCACCTGTGCTGGGCTCACCTGTGCCCACATGAACAGGGACATGCTGGGCTCACCTGTGCTGGGCTCACCTGTGCTGGGCTCACCTGTGCTGGGCTCACCTGTGCTGGGGTCACCTGTGCCCACATGAACAGGGACGTGCTGGGGTGACCCACACTGCCCACATGAACAGGTACGTGCTGGGCTCACCTGTGCCCACATGAACAGGTACGTGCTGGGCTCACCTGTGCCCACATGAACAGGTACGTGCTGGGGTCACCTGTGCCCACATGAACAGGGGTGTGCTGGGCTCACCTGTGCTGGGGTCACCTGTGCCCACGTGAACAGGGACGTGCTGGGGTGACCCACACTGCCCACATGAGCAGGTACATGCTGGGGTCACCTGTGCTGGGGTCACCTGTGCCCACATGAACAGGGACGTGCTGGGGTGACCCACACTGCCCACATGAACAGGTACGTGCTGGGCTCACCTGTGCCCACATGAACAGGTACGTGCTGGGGTGACCCACACTGCCCACATGAACAGGTACGTGCTGGGCTCACCTGTGCTGGGCTCACCTGTGCTGGGCTCACCTGTGCTGGGCTCACCTGTGCCCACGTGAACCGGGGTGTGCTGGGGTCACCTGTGCCCACATGAACAAGTGTGTGCTGGGGTGGTGCCCACATGAACAGGGATGTTCTGGAGTAACCCACACTGCCCACATGAACAGGGATGTGCTGGGGTGACCTGGGCACCACTAAACCCCATGGACAGCCTTTTACATCCTTCTTCTGCCCATATGAACAGGTGTGTACTGGGGTGACCCACACTACCCACATGAGCAGGGATGTTCTGGGGTGACCCTGTGGCCACCTGGGCACCACCAAACCCCATGGTTTGGTTGTCTTCTGATCAAGGGCAGCCTCATCAATCTTTCCTCATCCCACATGAACAAGTATGTGCTGGGGGTGATCCTGTGCCCACTTGGGCATCAGCAAACCCCATGGTTTGGTTGTTTTCTGATCATGGGGAGCCTCATTAATCCTTCCCATGCCCACATGAGCAGGTACATGCTGGGGTGACTCACCTGTGCACCACCAAACTCCCTGGGCAGCTTTTTTAATCCTTCCCCTGCTCACATGAACAGGGATGTGCTGAGATGACCTGTGCCAACCTGGCACCAGCAAACCCCCTGGGCAGCCCATAAGTAATCTCCAATAGATCCTGGGCCTCAGTAATCCCTGTTCTGTCACATCAGTCTCATCAGTCAAAAAGGAAATCTTTATTTTTGTTCCACCTTGTGTGTTCCACCTTGTTTGGGCTCTTTTTTAGATCACCTAAAAGGTGATTTTGCCAAAAAGGTAAAAACAAAGACATGCCTGCACATTACTGAGCCTTGGAGCTCAAGCCTGCAAAATCTGAGGGTGGGTGGTGAGTTTTACCACAAAAGCCCTGATTTGAGAGTTTTACCACAAAAGCCCTGATTTGAGGGGAATAGGATTTTTCCTATGCTCAGTACACACAAAATAAGTACAAAACTCTGATGGGATCTTGAATTAGTGTTACTGCTCATAGCAGAATTTAGGATGGGGGTTATGGTCTGACTCCAGGAGTTGTTTCAGACCTTGCATTCCCAAGGAATTTCCTGGTACCACCATGCTCTTTAACTCCTCTGTTCCCTGTGGATGTCAGTTATCCAAAGGAATCATTTTCCATCATTAAAATGGGAACAGATCAGCTGAATGTCCCTCCAGGAAGCAGAATAATAAACTACAAGTGGAAGGGCTGAATAAAGAATGAAACTCTTGTTCCTAGGGAGGGACACAGTGATTGTTCAACAGGGTGGCACCAGATGTTGTGATGATGAATTGCATTGACTTTTTTACTTGAGGCTGAGGCAGGGGAGGTTTAGGTTGGACATTAGGAAAAAATTCTTCTTTTAGGAAAAGGTTCTTCTTTCTATTAGCAAAAGTATCCCTGGACTCCTTGATCCTTCCAACTCAGGGTGTTCCATATCTGTGAACAATTCTGGTTTTATTTGTGAGTGGAGGGGTGAGTACTGAGCCATGCCATGAGCACCAGGCTCCTCCAAGCTCTGGCATTAAATCAGGCTCACACTGGGCAATGAACCCCCTTTTCCAAACTCTGTGCTGCTGCTGCTGCTGCTCTCATCTTTCCCTTTTTCCTGCCCCTCTGTGCTTGGGCAGGAGCAGCTCTGAGCCATCAGTGTGCTAATGACTGACCATCTGTACAGTGATCAAAAATATTAATAACGATGAGAATTCATTTCCCTTTGATCCTGAAACCTCTCCTGCCCTCAGTGCTTTGATCAGCAGCCTCTTTCTGCTTTTCCTGAGGAATATAAATACACTCTCCACATGCTTTGTCTCTCTGAATGTTATTTTCAGGCCAACCTCAAGGTAATTTTGGATTTGCTATGTAGCCAGAGAAATGCACTTCAGCTCTGTGTTGTGTTCAGTTTCCCACAGCATTTTTATTTTAATAGATTATTATATTATTTTAATAGATTGTTTTACAAGAGTATGATATTATTTTAATAGATTGTTATTTATGTTATATACATTTTAAATTCTTATTTTTAAAAAATCACACCAGACATCCTGAAGGAGCTTTCAGCTCTGAGGAACCTCTTGGTTTTGGGATGTGACCTGAAGATCCAGGACAGGGAGGACATAGGAGAGGCTGAACCAGTTGCTGTGCCAGGGGGAAATACCACAGAACTGTTTGGGATGGAAAAGTCTTTTAAGATTGTTGAGCCCAACCTTTGACTGTATATATTATAAAAACAGGTTAAAAGTGATTTTTGGCAGCACTGTTGGGCTGCTTTGGTTGTGGAAGTGCCCTGGGGTGTGATTGGTGCTTCCCAGTGATAACACAGTTTCTGGGTGCTGCTCTTGGGTTGTACCAAGCAACTGCACCATGGAATTGGCCATCAGCTCCAGCCCTTTCCTGTGTGTGCCATTATTCCTGTGTGGTAATTCTGGCAGAGCCAGCTGGAGCTGTGCCACTCCAGGAGTGAATTCCTGAGATCCTGGGCTCACAGCTGTGCCTGTGCCACTCCAGGAGTGAATCCCATCCCAGAGCTCACAGCTGGGTCTGTGCCACTCCAGGAGTGAATCCCATCCCAGAGCTCACAGCTGGGTCTGTGCCACTCCAGGAGTGAATCCCATCCCAGAGCTCACAGCTGGGTCTGTGCCACTCCAGGAGTGAATCCCATCCCAGAGCTCACAGCTGGGTCTGTGCCACTCCAGGAGTGAATCCCATCCCAGAGCTCACAGCTGGGTCTGTGCCACTCCAGGAGTGAATCCCATCCCAGAGCTCACAGCTGGGTCTGTGCCACTCCAGGAGTGAATCCCATCCCAGAGCTCACAGCTGGGTCTGTGCCACTCCAGGAGTGAATCCCATCCCAGAGCTCACAGCTGGGTCTGTGCCACTCCAGGAGTGAATCCCATCCCAGAGCTCACAGCTGGGTCTGTGCCACTCCAGGAGTGAATCCCATCCCAGAGCTCACAGCTGGGTCTGTGCCACTCCAGGAGTGAATCCCATCCCAGAGCTCACAGCTGGGTCTGTGCCACTCCAGGAGTGAATCCCATCCCAGAGCTCACAGCTGGGTCTGTGCCACTCCAGGAGTGAATCCCATCCCAGAGCTCACAGCTGGGTCTGTGCCACTCCAGGAGTGAATCCCATCCCAGAGCTCACAGCTGTGTCTGTGCCCCTCCAGGGGTGAATCCCATCCCAGATCCCAAGCTCACAGCTGTGTCTGTGCCACTCCAGGGGTGAATCCCATCCCAAATCCCAGAGCTCACAGCTGTGTCTGTGCCCCTCCATGGGTGAATCCCATCCCAAATCCCAAGCTCACAGCTGTGTTTGCCTTGCAGCATGGAACGTTACGATCCGAGCAAGAACTCCTGGGAGACCGTGGCCTCCATGGCTGACAAACGGATAAACTTTGGGGTGGGGGTCATGCTGGGCTTCATCTTCGTGGTGGGGGGACACAACGGGGTGTCCCACCTGTCCAGCATCGAGAGGTACGACCCCCACCAGAACCAGTGGACGGTGTGCCGGCCCATGAAGGAGCCCAGGACAGGTGGGACATGGCAGGGATGGACCTCTGGGCTGGTGAAACCTGCAGGGAGCATGGCAGGGGCTCCACCTGAGGCTGAGGGTCACTTCAGCACTCTGTGAAAGGATCTTGATTTCCCCAAGTTCAGTTTAGTAATGCTGAGCTGTGACAAAAATTACAGGAAGTAGTAATTCTACCTCCTGTTTTTCAGTGATTTCGACAGTGGTGAGTAGCAGCAGTTCTCACTTTTGTTGGATTTTATGGGGTGTGGAGACTCAGGGGTGCAGGGTTGTGGTGCAGGTCCCATCTCTGCTCCCTGGGACAAGGACAGAGCTCAGGGAGAGCTGGGGCTGGGCCAGGGGAGGTTTGGGTTGGATTTCAGGAAAGGCTCTTCCCCAGAGGGTGCTGGCACTGCCCAGGCTCCCCAGGAATGGGCACAGCCCCGAGGCTGCCAGAGCTCAGGAGCTGCCAGGGATGCCCAGGGTGGGGTTGCCGGGGGTCTGGGCAGGAATGGGCTGGGATGATCCCTGTGGGTCCCTCCAGCTCAGGACATTCCATGATCTGTCCCACAGCCTCCCTGACGGGGCGCTGGCCCAGAGGGAGGGTGTGTTATTGCAGGGAAGGGGGTGAGAGCAGCACAGAAGGGGTGCCAGCCCCGGACAGGGCGGTGCTCACGGCTGTTTTCCTTAGCCGGGGGGACTCGGGGGTGGCTGGGGCTGGCAGCAGGGATTGATCGGCTCCTCTCTCGGCAGGCGTGGGCGCGGCGGTGATCGATAACCACCTGTACGTGGTGGGGGGGCACTCGGGCTCCTCCTACCTGAACACGGTGCAGCGCTACGAGCCCATCTCGGACTCGTGGCTGGACTCGGCGGGGATGATGTACTGCCGCTGCAACTTCGGCCTCACGGCCCTCTGAGGCCGCTGCCCTCGGACGCGGCCGGTGGGGCTGGGCCCGCTGCCCGGCCCGGCCCGGCCCGGCTCGGCCCGGCCCGGCCCGGAGCGACCCGCTCCTCCCGGGGCGCTGCGGCACAGCGCGGGGAGCGCGGTGCCCGCCGCCTTCGGCACCCCGCTCGTGCCTGTGGGTTCGGGAGAGCTGCGGCCCAGGTGGGAGTCTGTCCATCCAACCCTTCCTAGAGCTTGTGTCTCTTCTCGTGCGGAGTGCGGCGTTCCCGTGCTGGGGGAGCGGGCTGAGCGTGCGGGGTGAGCGCAGCGGGGCTGAGCCCTGCCCGGGGCCGCGCCCGCGCAGCGCCAGTGCTTCACGGGCTTTTCTATGGCCGGTAACTCAAGGGCTGCCTTGTTTCTGTATCTCAAGGTTTGTACATAATAAATGCCATAGGATGTTGCCTGTACTCTCCTTTGTCACCTGCTTCCTGGTAGGAGGGCTGGGATGATCCTTGGAGACATTTACAAGGCAAATTTATTTGCCTCCTCGGGACATTTTTGGAGCTGACGAAGAGAATTTGCATTTTTAACTTTTCCCTTCTGTTTTCTGCTCGCGGAGGAACGAGTGCTAGATGAACTGACTCCATCCTGCTGCGTGCTTTCGGTTGGAATGCGAGGAGGAATCACAGCAGCAGCATTCCTGGCATGAGACCCAGTAACCCCCCGAGCCAGCCCATCCCATCCCATCCCATCCTCCCCAGCTCGTGTCCGTGTTCCCCTTTTCCCGAGGATTGTACGACTGCTTCCTCTGAGTGTTCCCATCTCACAATGGTGCTAAATGTAGGGTACCCCCGAGGCTGTTCCTGATTTCGGTGCATAAAGCATGTTTGGATTGTTCCACTGGTTTGGTTTCTTCTTTGCTCCATCCCCGCGTGCCCCTGCAGCTCTGCAGTCCCTGTGGGATGAGCTCCCTCTTTTGGGTGTTTAGGGGGGACTTCACATTTGTTGTTCCCACTGTCACAAACGGGGAGGTGCCAGCTCGGTTCTTCAGGCAGTTCTGCCTTCCACACAGTGCAGGGAGTTCAGACAGGGCTCATCCCAACCCTGTGTCCTGCTGGGGGGCACCCCTGGGTCACCCCCGTCCCACTGGGTTAATCACACAGCCCTGAGCTCAGCCAAAACTGGGCCAGAGAGAGGGGCAGTGATGCCGTGGGTTATAGCCATCACTTAAAATGGAATTTAACTGATTTAGCACATTTTGGGTTGTCTTCTGATCCCCATTACCTTACATTTCTGTGGTGGCTGCCCGTTGCCAGGCCAGGTACTAAGGATTTTTTTGCCTCCACAGTTTTCTTTCCCTTTATTTTAACATGTTTGATTGTTTTCCAAGCCCACACAGTGTTATTTTGAAAGGTGCAACAATATTTGAAATAGCTGCTTTAAAAGCCATTTCTTTATGATTTTGCTAAATGGGGAGGGTTGAGTGCTCTGGATTTATCCTGAATTCCTGCAGAGCTGGGTGCAGCCAGGGCTGCTCCAGTTCCGCCATTCCAATCACTGGGATTTCACCAGTCCAGGAGGGTGTTGTCACCATGAAACATCGTTCAGATAGCCCAGGTGATTGCACAGACCATAAAATCCTGCAGGTCTCCTTCAGATCTGGTGGAACTGGGCAGGAATTCCAATGTAAATAAAAGAGAAACTGCACTGAAACCACTGGAATTGTTAATCTGACCCACAGGGATCCATTCCAGTGACAGCAATAAAAGCCTGATTTCATTATTCCAGGGCATCTGTTGGCAGGACAGGCTGAGCTTGCATGTTTGTGTGTGGGGAGGAGAAGGAATCATGGAATCCCAGGGTGGTTTGGGTTGGAAGGGACCTAAAACCCACCCAATGGGACACCTCCCACTGTCCCAGGCTGCTCCAGCCCCAGTGTCCAGCCTGGCCTTGGGCACTGCCAGGGATGGATCTCAACAAAAAAAAAAATAATCCATAAACAACAAAAACATCATTAAAAACCCCCATAAATCAGAACAACAAAAAAAAAATCCATATTATGGTGATTATTTCTATAATCATTTAGCATTTATGGAAGTCAAAGCACTGAAAATTGCAAAATATTCCATTCCCTTTCTCCAGGCACTGGGAATGAAAAACCCCACAATGGTTTGGGCTGAAAGGGGCTTCAAAGTCCACCCCTTTCCATGGAGAATCCTCCCACTGGAATGAGGTCCCAGGAGGGGAATGATGTCCCAGACTGGCCCTGTGCTGTGGATGTGGCATTGCCTCACTGGAGAGAGCAGCAGAAACTGCTTTTTACTCTGCAGGAGAAACGCCTAAAGAATTTTCCTGCTGTTGTTGCTGAACTCCTTACCTGGAGATGGATCAGCTCAGGGACTGTGTCACTTAAATTCTCTCCATCCCCATTTCTGCCCCGTCCCTTCGCTGCCTGGGCAGAGACCAGACACAGCAGTCAGGGAAAAGCTGAGGGGAAACTCAGCAATCCCATGGGAATGCCTGGCTGGGAGCTGCAAAACCGAGAACCTGCAGCTAAGACGTGACAACTCCCAATTTTCATCCAGTTCCTTCTCTCTCAAATTGCACTTTCCAATGGGTTAAATGAGTGTATTTGTGTGTATAGAGATCAGAATTTCTGCTTTTTAAAAGATAATAATCTACAAGCTCCTCCTAAGAATGCTTTCCACTGTTGGAATTTTTGTCCATGTTACAAATATTGTTTCTGGTTCTCTAACATTGCTTCAGTGAACTTCCCATCCATAAATCCCCATTCGCTGTAGGAAACAATGCAAAACATCCCAAATTGCCTTCAGTTCTTTCCATTGACCTGGAACACAAAGAACTCCATGATAATTCATTTTTCTTTTTTTTTTTTTCCCTTATGTGGTGTGCTGTGTTTTAAACCCAAGGAAAACTCAGATTTTTAGCAGGATTTGATAACTGCACAGGGAATTTTGTACACGGGCTTGGCCAGAGTGCTTTGGTTGGGGGTAAGAACTGATCCCTGTAGGTTTGTGCTTTTACCTGTAAATATTTATATTTTTGTTTTAGCAGCAACATCCTGGTTTTGTTTTGTCTACAAAAGTGGCCTTTGGGTTCCACAGGATGAGATCTGAGCCGTGTGGGGACTCTCTGGCAGCTCCCAGGGTGTTGTCCCTGTGCTCCCCAGGCACTGTTGTGGTGATTCCAGTGGATGTGAAGCTGTTTAATGAAACAAACCTGGGAAATCCTGGTTTGTCTGGTGCTCAGTGCTAGAGCCTCTGGAGCTGCTCCCATTCTCATGGAATGTCCTCATTCCATGGCTGCTGCCCCTTCTCCCCCACTTTTCCAGGTTGTTCAGGATCAAATCCTGGTTTCTACCCCCACACTGCTTTAATTCATTATTCATGCACTTGGACACGCTCCAGCAACACACAGGATCAGAGCACTGGGATTTTAACTCTTGTTATTGCTCTGGAAAATGGGACATGTCCATGGAAAGGCTGGGAGAATTGGGATTGTTCTGCCTGGACAAGAGAAGGCTCCAGGAGGACCTCACAGGGACACCTCCCACTGTCCCAAGGTGTCCCAGTGTCCAGCCTGGCCTTGGGCACTGCCAGGGATCCAGGGGCAGCCACAGCTGCTCTGGCAATTCCAGCCCAGCCAGCAATTCCCAGTTCCCAATCTCCCACCCATCCCTGCCCTCTGGCATTCCAGGTTGTTCAGGATCAAGTCCTGGTTTTTACCCCCACACTCCTTTAATTCATTATTCATGCACTTGGACAAGCTCCAGCACACACAGGATCAGAGCACTGGGATTTTAACTCTTGTTATTGCTCTGGAAAATGGGACATGTCCATGGAAAGGCTGGGAGAATTGGGATTGTTCTGCCTGGACAAGAGAAGGCTCCAGGAGGACCTCACAGGGACACCTCCCACTGTCCCAGGGGGTCCCAGTGTCCAGCCTGGCCTTGGGCACTGCCAGGGATCCAGGGGCAGCCACAGCTGCTCTGGCAATTCCAGCCCAGCCAGCAATTCCCAATCTCCCATCCATCCCTGCCCTCTGGCAGTGGGAGCCATTCCCTGGCTCCTGTCCCTGCAGGCCTTGTCCCCAGTCCCTCTGCAGCTCTCCTGGAGCCCCTTCAGGCCCTGCCAGGGGCTCTGAGCTCTCCCTGGAGCCTTCTCCTCTCCAGGGAACATTCCCAGCTCTCCCAGCCTTTCCGAACAGAGAAGGGATTTCAGCTCCCCCATGCCCAGGGAAGGGAGCGGGGCAGAGCCCGGAGCTGCCCCGTGTCCCGCCGGGCCCGGGCGGCTCGGGAGGGATGCGGGGGTGACCCGGGCGGTGCCGGTGCCGTGATGTGCCGGTGCCCCGGCCCGCAGCACCGCGCTGCGCTGAGGCTCCTCCGAGCCGCCCGTCCGCGCCTGTCCGCGTCCGTGCCGGGAACTCGGGAGCAGCGGAGCCGGCGGCTGCAGCCCCGAGGAGGGAAAAGGGAAAACGGGAAAGGGAAAGGGAAAGGAAAAAAGGAAAAGCCGCTTTTTCCTTGGAATTGCCGGCTGGGGGCGGAGCAGCCACGGGGCTGCAGCGGGGCCGGGCGGGCGCTGGATGTCACTGTGGGACCGCGCTGGGTGTCACCGCTGGGCCAGGATGGGTGTCACTGCTGGATCCCGCTGGATGTCACTGATGGATCCCGCTGGATGTCACTGTTGGGTGGCACAGGGACAAGCTCTGGATGTCACTGTAGGACTGCACAGGGACAGGCTCTGGATGTCACCGTTGGGTGGCACCGTTGGGTGGCACAGGCCACTCCAACCCCCCCGGCTGCCCTGACCCCCCAGACCCCTGCCCAAGGGTCACTCACAGAATCCCAGGATCCCTGGGGCTGGAAAAGCCCTCCCAGCCCAGGGAGTCCCAGCTGTGCCCCATCCCCACCCTGTCCCCAGCCCAGAGCTCCGAGTGCCACCTCCAGGAATTCCTGGCACACCTCCAGGGATGGGCACTCCAACCCTCCCTGGGCAGTGCCCAGCCCTGAGCACCCTTTCCATGGGGAAATTCCTGCTGCTGTGGGTTCAATGAATGCAAGCAATGCTGTGCTTGGGCACTTCTCCCTTGGGTCCTTGGGCACGGCTGGCAGGTACCCCACCATGGATCATGGAATCCTTTAGGCTGGAAAAGCCCTCTGAGATGGAGTCCAACCCTTCCCCAGCACTGTCAAGGCCACCCTGACCATGTCCCCAAGTGCCACATCCTCAGGGCTTTAAATCCCTGCAGGGATGGGCACTCCACCCTGGGCAGCTGTGCCAGGAAGGAATTTTCCCAATGTCCAATCTAAACTCCCCCTGGTGCAGCCTGAGGCTGTTTTCTCTTGTCCTGTCCCATCCCTCAGCTCCCTGCAGATCACATTTTGGGAACTGGGGCTCTCCCAGCTGGAATGGGGCTCTCTGCCCTTGGCACAGCCCCAGGGAGCCCCTGAGAGCACGGGGAGCTCTTCCTCAGATCCCTGTTTCTAGAACAAGCTCCACTGGCTCTCCCAGCCCCCAGCTGTGTTTCTGGCTCATCTCCTCATCCCTGCCAGGGCATGGAAATCTTCATGGATGAATGTGGGAGTGTGGAGTGAAGGGGTCCTGGTATCTGAGAGCCTTTCCTTGGGCAGGCAGAGGTTGGGAGTAGGTTGGAATTTGCTTCTCCTGGTTGCATGGAAGAAGGGGAATCTCAAAAAGTCACAGAATCCTGGGATGGTTTGGGTGGGAAGGGACTTAAATCCCATCTCATTCCAGGGACACCTCCCATTGTCCCAGGCTGCTCCAGCCCCAGTGTCCAGCCTGGCCTTGGGCACTGCCAGGGATCCAGGGGCTGCCACAGCTGCTCTGGGCACCTGTGCCAGGGATTCTGCTTCCATTGGAGCTTCTGCTCCTTTCCCACATGGAATTCCAAGGGAACACTTGGAGCTGTGCCAGTGCATACACCAAGCGTGTGCTGAGCTTTCTCTGCCCTCCTATTTATTTTAAATCCTAAATGAAAAAGTGCTTTACTTATTTGTGCAGATTAATTTGGAGAGCTGGAGATAATAATTTATAATTTTCCCCTCTGTTTCCCGAGGGGTTTCTGGTGATTCAGATTCAACAAATTCAGCTCAGGCTGCTGCCCAGCTAGGAACAAACCCGGCGGGCTTTTTCATTCCAAGGTTTTTTCCTTCCAAGTTTTTTTTTTTCCTCCAAGTTCTCACCCAGCACAGGGAGAAACTGTGGAAATAATGGATCCAGTGGAGGGTGGTGGAATCCTGGGAGAGGGAGGCTGGAGGTGGCCAGACCCAGGGACTGGAGAGGGGTCCTGCTTCTTGGCAGGGTGGGAGTGGGAATGGGAATGGGAATGGGAATGGGAATGGGAATGGGAATGGGAATGTTTTGCTGTTCCCAAACAGCTGTTGGGAAGCTGCAGGTGAGAGCCCACAGTTAATGCTGGGAAGTGTCTGGTTCTCTGGCTCTGTGTCCCTCCCTTCCTCTGTGAACCCCCGTTCAGTGTCCTGTGTTAATGCACCAAGGTCTCTCCAGGCCAGCAGCAGCCGAGGAGCACAGAGCAAAGGTTCTCACGGCCGCTGCACCTTGGCACTCAGGCAGGAGCAGCCTGTTCTCCTCGGGGATGCCCCTTCAATCCCTTGGAATTCCATCAGCCTGCTGCACACCCACAGAGCCTCCTGCACAGGAAACTTTTCCCCGAGCATTGCCAGGCTCCCAGAGCTGCTCAGCCTGGCTCTCCTGGCTGCCCCCTGTGCAGAGCGTGCCCATTGCTGGGCTGTGCTCCCAGCCCGTGCTCATCCCTGCAGCTCTGGGCCCTGGCCCACCCTGCCTGCAGAGGGGCAGTGCTGCTGGCTGGCAGAGCTGTGCAGGGTGCTCGTGTGTGTGCACGGGCTGTTATCCCATGGCAGCACATGGAACACAAGCACACTGCTGCCAGCGACTGCCCTGAGCTGCACCAGCACCAGCACCAGCAGCTGGATCTTTATAGCCAAGGGAGTGCCCAGCACACACAGAGAGCCCGCTGCCAGGGCTGGCAAAAGCCAGCATTACAATATGGATCTGTAACACTTCCCAGGGATATCACATTTTATCTGCATTCCGCTGCTGCAGACAAACCCAGCCCAGCTGCTTTAATTCAAAGTGACAGAGCTTATCGCGTTGTGTCATCCCGAATTTCCAGCAGCAGGAAGAGAAAGAGAGGGAGAAAATGGGGGAGAAGAAAAGCATTTTAATACTGCCTGGAGATGCTGGAGGTGAGTGGTGACACAGGGAGGATTTGGGACACGTGGGGCCAGCACTGGGCCTGCTCCACGTCAGCCTCACTGAGACAGCCTGGGAAGGCTCTGGGGGTGTCCCTGGCTGGTTATCCCAGGCTGTCTGAGGCTGGAATATTTATCTGGGAGTGTGTTCTGTCCCATCTGTCAGAGCTGGGCAGTTCTCTAGCTGAAATGTAAATCTTGGGATGAGCAGAGAATTCCCAGCAGAGCCCTGGTGGGATTTGGGGTGTTTCCCAACAATCCCTGGGAGAATACAAAAAAATTAAACTTAAAATGTCTGGTGCTGGATGAGAAAGGGATTTTCCTTGCAGGTACAAGATGTTTTCATGCGAGAGGAAAATAAAACAAATCCCTCAGATCCCCCTGGCATTATTTTGCTGCTGGTTTATAAAGGATGTAGGCACGGTGAACGGGGAGAGGTTGGAGATGGCATGGACTCATCCTGGAACTGGGATGGGATGGGATAATGGCATGGGATGGGATGGGATGGGATAATGGGCTGGGATGGATGGGATGGGATGGGATGGGATGGGATGGGATGGGATGGGATGGGATGGGATGGGATGGGATGGATGGGATAATGGGATGGGATGGGATGGAATGGGAGTAGAGGAGGGGTGGGAATCCATTAGGCACCCTCTCCTGGCCCTGCAGGGCCTGTCCCCTCTCCCAGGGTGGCCTCAGCAGGTTTTGGGCTCGCCCTGGGGGGATGGAGCAGCAGCGGGGTTTGGGCAGCAGTGGGGTTTGGGCAGCAGCAGTGGGGTTTGGGCAGCAGAGGGGTTTGGGCAGCCCCGTCCCAGCCGAGGTTCCGGGCAGGGAGGGTCCCTGGGGAGCCCCCCGCCCCCCGCGCTGTTTGCTCGCCGCTGCCGCCGCCGCGGGTTCAAAGGCACCCCCACAAAAGGATCTGAGGCTCCGAAGGGATCTTACATGCATCCCTGTGACATTTGACATGCTAATCTTATGGAAATAGATTAATTACCAATGCTGTTTCTGTAGGCTTAGCGCGCTGTGGTAAGGTCACTGCCGAGGGATGGAGCTGATGGGATTGTGCAGAATGACAACCAGCGAGCCGGGCTGGGGCAGCGCAGGGCCCGCTCGGGGCAGGGCTGCGGGAATCGGGGGCTCCGGGGGCTCCGAGCGGGCCCCGCCTGCCAGCACCGCCCGGCCCTCGGCAGCCAGCGGGGATGGGTGCGGGATGGGTGCGGGATCCAGGATGGGTGCGGGATGGGTGTGGGATCCAGGATGGGTGCGGGATGGGTGCGGGATCCAGGATGGGTGCGGGATGGGTGCGGGATGCAGGATGGGTGCGGGATCCGGGATCCGGGATGGGCGCGGGATGGATGAGGGATGGATCGAGTTGGAAGAGGGATGGGTGCAGGATCCGGGATGGGTGTGGGAGGGATGTGGGATGCAGGATCTGGGATGCAGGATCCGGGATAAGTGCGGGATCTGGGATGGATGCGGGATCCGGGATCCGGGATGGATGCGGGATGTGGGATCCGGGATGGGTGCAGGATGGATGAGGGATGGGTGCAGGATGCGGGATGGGTGCGGAATGGATGAGGGATGGATCGGGATGGGTGCGGGATCAGGGATCCGGGATCAGGGATGGGTGAGGGGTGGACGCGGGATCCGGGATGGATCCGGGATGGACGCGGGATCCGGGATGGATCCGGGATGGACGCGGGATCCGGGATGGATCCGGGACGCGGCGGGGCAGGAGCGGGCACAGGGATGGATGACGGGAGCGGTGATTCCCAGGCCAGTCCCAGGCCAGCCCCGTTCCGTCTCCGCCCTCGCTCTGTTCCTCCCGCTCCCTCCCCGCTCCCTCTCCGGTTCCCGGGGGATATCGCTCGCAGACGGGCACCGGTGTCGGCTCTGCCGCCGGAACTCGCTTTTAGCCATTTCCATTCCAGTTTGTCCCGGTTTGTGCCATGAATTGCCTCGTGCGGGCACGGTGGGCACGGGGACAGCCGGGGACACTCCAGCGCCTCGTGGCCCCGGCCCCGCTCCAGGGAACCTTCTCGGGAGGAGCTCTCCATCCCGCCGGCATCGCCCCGAGCCCGCATTCCCGCTGGGTCCGGCCCGGGTGCCGCTGCCCGGGGCCCGCCCGTCCCTCGCTGCTGCTGCGGGCTGCGGGCTCCAGCGCAGAGCAGGGCGAGCTCTGTCCTCAGCCAGGAGCAGCACGGGGGCCACGGGGCCGATTTCCAGCCGGGAATGTCTCGGGAAAGGCTCCCAGCGCCGCCGGGCAGGGCCGGGCTGCTCCCTGGTGCTGCAGGGTGTGGATCACTCGGGGACGGGAGGGAAACGCGGGCGGGATGCGCTGCTGCCTCGGGAGATCGGGAGCAGAGAGCCCGGGGGGCTGCGGGGGCAGAGGCCTGTGGCTGGGCTCACCTGGGCATCCATCCCTGCCAGCCCTGGGGCTGGGCTCACCTGGGCATCCATCCCTGCCATTCCAGGTGTGCGGCTGGGCTCACCTGGGCATCCATCCCTGCCAGCCCTGGGGCTGGGCTCACCTGGGCATCCATCCCTGCCAGCCCTGGGGCTGGGCTCACCTGGGCATCCATCCCTGCCGTGCCAGCCCCGCGGCGCCGCCCCCTCCCGTCCTTCCCCGTCTCTCCCGAGGGAAAGGTGGAATCTCAGCCGTGCCTGTCCATGTCCTTGGAGATGGTCCTTGTCCCGTGCCAGGCTGGCTCTGGGCCTGCGGGGCTGGAGCTGAGGGTGCGGGGGGTGCTGGGGGCCAGGGGAGGGTTTGTTCCGTGCCACGCTGTGCGCGGGCATCCGCCGGTGCTTTGTTGGGCACCGTCCTGGCATGTCCTGGCATTCCTGGCATTCCTGGTGCCGGTGCCGCGTTCAGACCGGGTCAGGGGTGCGGGAGGTGCCCAGAGTGTGTGCGACCTCTGAGCGGTCACAGAGCGACGGGAAAACCCTCGGGAACCAAACCAGGGAGAGGCAAAGCCTCGGCTGCCTTTGGGATGCGGAGCAGGGCAAACCAGGGAGAGGTAAAGCACCGGCTGCCTTTGGGATGAACCCTCGGGAAGCAAACCAGGGAGAAGCAAAGTCTCGGCTGCCTTTGGGATGAACCCTCGGGAACGAAACCAGGGAGAAGCAAAGCCCCGGCTGCCTTTGGGATGAACCTTTGGGAATGAAACCAGGGAGAGGCAAAGCCCCGGCTGCCTTTGGGATGCGGAGCAGGAGCCCTGCAGGTGGTAGCAGAGCTCCACTGCTGCCAGGGCTGCAATTCCAGCTCCCAAAAGTGCTTCCCACACATCTTCCCAGAAGGGAAAAGGAGCCTTTGCTCGCTCTCCGGCCGGAGCGGGAGCTCAGCCACGCTGTCCGTACCAGGGGCTGGGAATGGGATCTGTGGGATGGACCCGGGATTGATGGAGAGGGAATGAGGGAGATCCATGGGATGGACCCGGGATTGATGGAGGGGGAATGAGGAACGAGATCCATGGGATGGACCCGGGATTGATGGAGGGGGAATGAGGAACGAGATCCATGGGATGGACCTGGGAATGACAGAGTGGGAGCAGGGAAGGAGTTCCATGACCATGGGGCCTGGATTCATGGAGCAGGACAGAGGTAAAAAAGGTCCATGGTATGGAACCCAGATGGATGGAGCAGAACCAAGGAAGGAGATCCATGGCCTGTACCCTGGACTGGTGGAGCAGATCCACAGCCTGGATCCTGGACTGAGGGAGCAGATCCACAGCCTGGATCCTGGACTGAGGGAGCAGATCCACAGCCTGGATCCCTGACTGAGGGAGCAGATCCATGGCTTGGATCCCTGACTGATGGAGCAGATCCATGACATGGATCCCAAATGGATTAAGCAGATCTACAGCCTGGATCCCAGACTGAGGGAGCAGATCCATGACGTGGATCCCAAATGGATTAAGCAGATCCACAGCCTGGATCCAGACTGATGGCACGGGCTGCCAATGAGGAGCCAGGATTTACCTGGGGGAGTCTCTCAGGGGGTTCAGTAACAATTCTGATCCCCTTAAAGCCAGCCCAAGCAGATTGACAATTTCGCAGCCGAGCCCTGGGAAGGGATTTCCACAGCCACAAGCGCTGGGAGATGAAAAGGCATTTTCAGGAGCACCTGCTGTCCCTGTCTGTTTTAAACAGCTTTAGGGAAGAGGTTATTTGGGATCTGCTATCCCAGAGCTGGCAGGGAGCTGCACAGGGCTGGCTGCAGCAGGGATTAGCATTTGCGGTGGTCACCAGCAGGTTCAGCCAGGCAGGGCTTTCCTGGCAATGCTCCCAGGGGAGCTGCTGGCTCAGGGTCCAGCAGGAATTCCTGCTATCCATGGGAAAAACCACGGGAAAAACCCTGAGATCCCCAGCTGGGGTGGCACTGATGATTGGGGTCCCAGCAGCTGAGCCCCTCCTCGCTGGGAACCCAGGGCTGGGGGTGCCTGTTCCCCTCAGGAATTTGGGCACTGCCTCCCCTCTCAGCTGCAAGGATTTGATTCTCCTCGCAGCAAACCCTGAAGGCAAGGCAGAGATCTCATCTGGCAGGAAGGAGGCTGTTAGCTGTGAAGAAGGTTCTAACAAGAGCAGGAAAAATAACCCCTGCCACTGGCAATAATTACAGATCCCTGAGCTTCCTCCATTGGAACATTTTAATGGCTTTTAAAGCAGAATCACTTAGTTGCGTTTTTTTTTCCCTTTCCAGAACATCTAAAACCTGAAAAGGTCATTTCTCCCCACTGTTTTGTTTCATTAGAAAAAAAAAAAAATAAACAACTGGAAAATGCGAACTGAAATGCAGAAATAATATTTTTGGTACAGTGCTGGTGAGAAGTGAGGCAGGACTTCAGGGATCTGAGGTGTTCATCTCACCCATCATGGACTGGATGATGTTTCCATGAAGAATTTTCCCCAATATCCCACCTAAACGTCCCCTGGGGCAATCTGAGGCTTTTCCCTCTTGTCCTGTCCCTGTTCCATGGGCCCAGAGCCCGATCCCCACTGGATCCACCCTTCTGTAAACAGCTGGGCAATGCTCAGGATGGACCTGTTAACAACAGGGATGGCAATGGGAAGGGCTCCAAAGGGTGGTGGGGGCTGTTCCTTGTCCCAAA
The DNA here is from genome assembly GCF_014805655.1 of Passer montanus. Classification (NCBI taxonomy): domain Eukaryota; kingdom Metazoa; phylum Chordata; class Aves; order Passeriformes; family Passeridae; genus Passer; species Passer montanus. The sequence goes on from NW_024358723.1 coordinate 1,399,462, forward strand.
AGCCCGGGAACATCAGCACCCACTCCCAGCCCAGGCAGGAATCCCCTCTGCCAGGGGCAGGACAGGCAGGGGGGTGGCTGTGGGAGCCCAGGACACCCCTCTGGGTCCCCTGGGTGACATCTGCCCCTGGCAGGAGGCCAAAGACTCTTGGGATTTCGATCTTAACCCATGGAGCAAATTATCATCCTGTCCCTGTTCCATGGGCCCAGAGCCCGATCCCCACTGGATCCACCCTTCTGTAAAGAGCTGTGGCAATGCTCAGGATGGACTTGTTAACAACAGGGAAGGGCATTGTTAACAACAATGGGAAGGGCTCCAAAGGGTGGTGGGGGCTGTTCCTTGTCCCAAAACCCCGGGAACATCAGCACCCACCCCCAGCCCAGGCAGGACAGGCAGGGGGGTGGCTGTGGGAGCCCAGGACACCCCTCTGGGTCCCCTGGGTGACATCTGCCCCTGGCAGGAGGCCAAAGACTCTTGGGATTTCGATCTTAACCCATGGAGCAAATTATCAACCTTGTATGAAGAACCACAAGTCACAGAAGGCCCGGGAACATCAGCACCCACTCCCAGCCCAGGCAGGAATCCCCTCTGCCAGGGGCAGGACAGGCAGGGGGGTGGCTGTGGGAGCCCAGGACACCCCTCTGGGTCCCCTGGGTGACATCTGCCCCTGGCAGGAGGCCAAAGACTCTTGGGATTTCGATCTTAACCCATGGAGCAAATTATCAACCTTGTATGAAGAACCACAAGTCACAGAAGTTTAAGTAGGGTGATAATGAGTTAATCACCAGGTGAAAAGTGGAATTTTGGGGATTTTATTACTGGGGGTCTAGGAGGCAAGATGGAGGGATCTGGGACTCTGGGGTCATCCGAAAACAGGAAACCTGAGAGTTGGCTGGCTCTGGAACTGGGGCTTGATGGCAACCAAATCCCTTGCTGGCCATTCCCTGGCTCTCCAGGACGATGGTGGTGGACAAACCCAGCTCTCTCCTGCTGTGGCCTCAGCCCTGGGCTGGGGTTCAGCTCCTGCAGGACAATCTGACATCCTCCCAGCACTGGGGAGAGCCGAGGATTTCTGGGATGAGGTTTGATGAAAACTTCTTGGGAAGGTCCCTTGGCAGCTTGGATTGATGGAACAGGAGTGAGGGAAAAGGTCCTGACCTTTTCTGTGACCTCTGTGTGTCCAGCAGGCCACAGGGGAGTTTAGGGTGCTAAAATTGCCTTTTTCCCCCCCAAATCTTCATGGTTGAATGTGAGTGTGGCCGCAGGCAGCACCTGCCTGCTGCCTTCGTATCTGAGCATCCACTGGTGGGAGCAGCACAGAAAATCTCCCAGGACAGGTAGAAAATGGATGTTTTCAGTGCCAGAGCCATGGGGGTGGGAGCTGGGCTGTCCCTGCAGGTCCTGGAGGACAAATCCCCCAGAGCTGCTGGCAGGTGACCCCATGCAAGGTCCTGCCTTGGCCTGGGCCATGGAAGGTGACCCTGTGATGTTCCCAGCTCTCCAGCCTCATTCCTTGTGTGGGGAATCATAAAATCCCACGCTGGGGTGGGCTGGAAGGCCTTTAAAGCCATCTCCTTCCACCACCTGCCAAACTGTCATTATTTCATGATAAAACTCTTTTTCCTTTATTGAAGACAGCATTCAGGCTGCTTGGAGCAGGTGAAAATGTCACCTGAGGTTCCCCAGAGGGCAGGAATTCCTGACAGGAAATGTGGGACCTGCTCAGGCCCAAAAAAACCTCTCTGGCTCCTGCAGAGCCTCCCTGCCCATTACAAAGCATTTATTTGAAGTTAAGTTTTGTGTGAGAGCTTATTAAAAAAGTGTGGTTTATGGATTTAATTAAAGTTCTGCATATGAGACCTTGCTAATCCTGTTTGTGCTGCAACTGTATTAACGTGCTAAAAATCAATATATTTGAGTTTAAATATTTTATTATGGCAAGCTGTTAAATATTAATGATGTAACAAGTAATCAGTGTCACTGCTTCTGTCTGTTCTGGGGGAAATCTGCAGGAAAGGAGAACAAAAGCAATCTGCCTGCTCGCTCTGACGGTTCTTCGTGGCTCAGCTCGGGAATCAGAGCTTCTTGGTGGGTTTGGAAGCCATGAAAGCATCTTGCCATGGCTGGAGAGGGAATTCCTGTGAGGGAAAGCACTGACAGGGCAAGGGGAGTGGGTTTGAGTTGAAAGAAGGGGGATTTAGATGGGATATTGGGAATTGGGAGTTCCTGGCTGGGCTGGAATTGCCAGAGCAGCTGTGGCTGCCCCTGGATCCCTGGCAGTGCCCAAGGCCAGGTTGGAGCACTCTGGGACAGGGGGAGGTGTCCCTGCCATGGGATGGAAATGGGATGGGATTTAAGGTCCTTTTAACCCAAACCATCCTGGGATTCTCTTTGCCTGCAGGCAAAAGCAGCCATGGGAATAATTAAATTGTGCTGTTGCAAGAGTCTGATTAAGGAAAAATCATTGTGATCTTTGACAACTGGGCCCAGCCTGGGCTCCTTCAGTTCAGCCTCGCTGAGATCACAATGAAATGGCTCCAATGAAATCAATGAAATGGCTCCAATGAAATCAGTGAAATTGATCCAATGGAATTAATGAAATGGCTCCAATGAAATCACTGAAATGGCTCCAACAACCTCGCTGAGATCACCATGAAATGGCTCCAATGAAATCAGTGAAATTGATCCAATGGAATTAATGAAATGGCTCCAATGAAATCACTGAAATGGCTCCAACAAAATCACTGAAATGGCTCCAATGAAATCAGTGAAATGGCTCCAACAAAATCAATGAAATTGATCCAATGCAATCAACGAAATTGATCTGATGCAATCAATGAAATTGATCCAATGAATCAATGAAAAGGCTCCAATGAAATCAATGAAATGGCTCCAACAAAATCAATGAAATTGATCCAATGCAATCAATGAAATTGATCCAATGAAATCAATAAAATGGCTCCAATGCAATCAATTAAATGGCTCCAATGAAATCAATGAAATTGATCCAATGAAATCAATGAAATGGCTCCAATGAATCAATGAAATGGCTCCAATGAACCAATGAAATGGCTCCAATCAAGTCCAGCAGCTCCTCCCTGCCTGGCCTGAACCCCTGACAGACCCACAGAGTTTGGGGTGTCCCAAACCAGGGGGGGGACAGAGAAAGGGGACTGTGCCCCCTGAGCCCCCATCACACAAGGCCCTGAGGGGCTGCTCTGCCCCAGGGGGGTCCCAGCCCTCCAGGACTGAGATTCAACATTCAGAGTCTGTGTTCAGTGCTTTTCCCCCCCAAATATGAACAAGAGAAAGTAAATTCTGCTCTGTGTGTGACTGTAAGACTGTATAATCCCTGGTGCATACTTAGCCAGCCCTGCTGCTCCTTTGCAGGAGGCTCCAGCTGCTCCCTGCTTCCCCTGCTGCTCCTGCTGCCTGGAAGGGCTCTGGGAAGGGCAGGGCTGCTGCAGCCTCCTCCCAGGCTCAGCTGCTGCCACTCCCGGCTTGGGGCATGCTGTGGCATTTCCAGGGGCTGGCACAGCCCTGTCCTCCCCCGGGGATGGATCTGGGGTGGCCTGAGTGTCCCTCTGCTCCTGCTGCCCCCGGGGAGATGCTCCAGTACCCCCTGGGAGCCCCATGGCAAACCCACAGGAGCAGCATCTGCCTGGAACCCTCCCCAGGAGCTGTGGGAGAGGCACCGAGGCAGAATCCCAGGATCCCCAAGGCTGGAAGAGCCCTCCCAGATCCGTCTGGCTGCTCTGAACCCCTCTGATCCCCCTGGAGCCTCCTGCCCAAGGTTCAGTCCCAGAATCCCGGGATCCCTGGGGCTGGAAAAGCCCTCCAGGGTCACCCAGTCCCAGCTGTGCCCGATGCCCACCCTGTCCCCAGCCCTGAGCCCCCAGTGCCACCTCCAGGCATTCCCTGGACTCCAGCCCATCCAAACAATTGTTTCAATTCCCAAACACGGCTCAGGCCACCCCTGTGTGTGTCCAGAGGGCAGGAGGGCCTGGAGCTGTGGTTGCAGATGCCCCTGGATGTTCTGGATCTGGGGATGAGGCTCTGGCCAGGCTGGCAGCTGTGAATCCAGAATTCCTGCTCCTCGTCCCTCCCTGCCTCCAGCAAACAGAGCTCTCTGGGAATATCTGTTGCTGCTGCTGTTGGGTTTTCTTTTTTGTATCTTGCCTTTGCACTTCTGCAACTTAAAAATGCTGGAACTAATTTAGGCTCCTGAATTTATTTTGCCCAAGTTCCCGAGTGCCCAGGCTGCTCCTCCAATTACCTGCAGCTCAGGGAGATGTTTTCCTGCCTAATTAAAGGAAACAACCACCACACAGCAGCCTCAGGCAGCCTGGGCTGGAGCACTGAGGGGAACTGGGGCACCCAGGGGCTGGGCTGGTGTCACTGGGAGCCTCTCCAGGTGGCACTGGGTGATCCCACCTGGAGCACAGGGAAGGGTGCAGGTGTTCCTGGCCATGACCAAAGGAGTTTCCCCCAGCTCAGGACTGCCCTGTCCCCTCAGCTGCTGCTGTTGGTTTCTCCAGAGCTGGGTGCCATACTCCAAGCTGGATCTCACCAAAACATCATGTGGACAAATGATTTGGGAATGACAAAGTTGTCTGTTCACAAAAAAATAAAAGATTTTAACAAGAAACAACAACTGTACCAAATCTCATTTTTAGTGGCCAAGAGCATTTTGTGGTTTAATGTGATCACTCATAATCTGAAGGCAGAAATCTGAAGCAATTTGATTTACATGAAACCAGTCAGAAATACATTCTGTGCAGCTGGAGGAGCCGGAAATGTCAAACCCAAATGAATTGTCTTGAGGGGAAAGCACTCTGGGGGTCAGGACTGGGACCTGCAGGTCCTGCCTGGTCCAGATCTCAGGATGGGGCTGATCAGTGCTGCTGAGCAGGGACACTGCACAGCCGAGGCTGCAGCACAGGATATTATTATTATTATTATTATTATTATTATTATTATTATTATTATTATTACTATTCTCTGCTGACTGCAGGGGAGTGAAGCTGACTGGGAACCCGGGGCAGTTCCAGAGGCAGCAGCTCCAGGAGAGGTTTTGTCTCAGGGGAGTAGAGAGAGGGGCTGGGGACACAGGAGCCAGGGAATGGCTCCCAGTGCCAGAGGGCAGGGATGGGTGGGAGATTGGGAACTGGGAATTGCTGGCTGGGCTGGAATTGCCAGAGCAGCTGGGGCTGCCCCTGGATCCCTGGCAGTGCCCAAGGCCAGGCTGGACACTGGGACACCCTGGGACAGTGGGAGGTGTCCCTGCCATGGCAGGGCTGGGATGGATGGGATTTAGGATCCCTTTAACCCAAACCATTCCATAATTCCACTTTGGGGATTCACTCCTCCCCTCCCCACAGCAGCAGGAAAAGCAGATTTTGAGCTCTTCACCACCAGGAAGCTCGAAATGAAGAGCAGGGCAGAGCACGAGGAGGGTGCAGGGAACATTCCCACTCCGATCCCAGTGTCCATCCCTGCCAGTCCCACCCTGGGCTGCCTCCTGTGTTTGCCTTCAGGCGAGTCGTGTTTGCCACGGCCACGCTCCGCGGAGCGATGGCGGGAATATGCAAAATAAATGTTATGAAAGCAACATGATTAAATTTCCTGACAGTGGTTGCCATGATGTTCAGAAATGCATGAAATGAATGAGGCTCGTTCATGGCTTTGTTATCTCTGCCAGGTTGCCAGGGAGGGAGGGGAGGAAAAAATCCTGAAAATTAAAATAATTTTTCAATATGTTAGATAAATATCAGGGCTCTGGAAGAGGTGTGTGAGCAGGCATGAGAAATACTTCAATTTACAGAAGTGGAAAGCTCCATCAAAGGGCTGCCAGGGGGCTGGCTGTGTGCAGGGAAGGGAGCCTGCTCGCATCCCAGCCCGGGGTGCTGGGGACAGCCTGGGAGATCCTTCCAGCTCTGGTGGGGCCATGGATGTTCCACCATTCCTGCATTATTCCAGCCCTGGCAGTGCCCAAGGCCAGGCTGGACACTGGGGCTGGAGCAGCCTGGGACAGTGGGAGGTGTCCCTGCCATGGCAGGGGTGGAGTTCAATGGGATGTTAAGTTCTTCCCAATCCAATAATTTGGGAAGGAACCAGTTCACCTTCTCCATGAAGGAACATCCTAAACTGGCATGAGCTCCAAGAACCTGAATATTTTAAACCAAAAATTCTACTTCTTAAAGCATCTCCATCGGGTTCTAGTATGCCCTGTCCACACAGGGTCCCCATCACAGAATCCTCATCCCAGAATTTTGGTTAAAGGAACCTCAAATCCCACCCAGTGCCACCCTGCCATGGCAGGGACACCTCCCACTGTCCCAGGGGGTCCCAGTGTCCAGCCTGGCCTTGGGCACTGCCAGGGATCCAGGGACAGCCACAGCTGCTCTGGCAATTCCAGCCCAGCCAGCAATGCCCAGTTCCCAATCTCCCATCCATCCCTGCCCTCTGGCAGTGGGAGCCATTCCCTGGCTCCTGTCCCTCCATCCTTGTCCCCAGTCCCTCTGCAGCTCTCCTGGAGCCCCTTCAGGCCCTGCCAGGGGCTCTGAGCTCTCCCTGGAGCCTTCTCCTCTCCAGGGAACATTCCCAGCTCTCCCAGCCCTGGAGCAGCTCCGTGGGACCAGAGGGAGCAGCAGCAGCTCCAAGCAGAGCTGTTTGCCCTTCCGGCTCTGCACTGAGCACATCCAACCGTGCTGCTCAGCTCTATTATTTCTTTCCCCATGAATTGCCAGCTCCAGCTCAAATGCATTAAAATTGGAAGTGAATTTTGAATGCAGCCCAATATTTTATCTGCAATCCTCCATCGTGTGTAGTTTGCTTGGCCTGGAGCAGTGAAATCGCTCTTGTCGACTGCATTGAAAATGAGGCAAAGATAATGCCATGAGTTCTTTCTTTATTCTGGATGATGGATGCTAAGCTGGATACGAACTTGTGGTTTCCACGTCCTCAGGAGCTGAGCCAGGGGTCCAGGCTGCCCCTGGGCACAGCCCTGGCACGGGGAATGTGCAGCCAGGATTTCTGGGAACAGCCCAAAGCTCCTGGGGCTGGTGGGCAGCACCCGGAGCAGCCTTGGGCAGAGTCCTGGGAGCAATTTTAATTAGCAGAGGGCTCTTCCCCAGAGGGTGCTGGCACTGCCCAGGCCCCCCAGGAATGGGCACAGCCCCGAGGCTGCCAGAGCTCCAGGAGCTGCCAGGCATGCCCAGGGTGGGGTTGCTGGGGGTCTGGGCAGGGCCAGGGGCTGGATCCATGGTCCCTGGGGGTCCCTCCAGCTCAGGACATTCCATGATTCCACGGCACGGGCCGTGGCTTGCAGGAGTGTGAAAACACTGCTCAGTGAGGTGGGAGGAGGGAGCCACTGCCCAGGGAAGGAAGTCACCCAGCCTGGCTCTGGCTGCCTCATTTCTCTTCATTAAACAGCACCCAGCACTTGACAGAGCAGGATTTTCCATCTGCAGGTTCCAGGAGTTAATGAAGATTTGTTTGCAAGGATCTGACTAAATCCTGGTGCTGCTTCTTCCCCCTCTCAGCTGGGGCAGAGCTCATCAAAGCCAGCACAACGCCCCAGCTTGGCTTTGGGAGGACCCAGGGATTACAGGAACCTGTGGTGGCCCCCAACTCCTCCTGCAAGGATCCCATGCTCCAAGGGCAGCCCAGGGTCAGGAGAGCCAGGCTGGATGGGCTGGAGCAGCCTGGGGCAGGGGGAGGTGTCCCTGCCATGGCAGGGGTGGCACTGGCTGGCACTGAAGCCCATTCCACCCTAAACCATTCCAGGATTCAGTGTTTCCCCCCAGCTGCACTGGGCACTGAGCTCTAATTAGATTTTTTTGCAGTAGCTGAGCAGGAGCTGATGGGGCTGAGCCGTGGGTCAGCTCCGTGGGTCAGGGCACAGCAGGAGGAAGCTGAATTTTCAGAGGCAAAGGCTGAATTCCTGCCTGGCCTCCCCGGAGCAGATGTGCTGTGCACCAGGGCTCTGATGGATCTCTCTGGCTCCCTGCAGGGCCCCAGGCACTGGGTAATGGGCAGAAGTTTATTTGTGGTGACGCCGGTAGTGCACAACGTTTCTTAATGATCCCCATAAAAGATTTAGGGGGAATGGAGATGAGGAAGGGAAAGATGCAAATCCCAGGCCCTGCAGATCTCTAATATTGTTTTGCCTTCAGAAGGGAAATCACCACTAAATGTCCTCCACAGCTTGCTGTGGTTTGCCAGGAGCTGGGCTCTGCTCCTTTTTCTGCTTCCTGGTGCACAGCTCCACTTTAAAAGCACAGTATAACATCATTTACCCTTGCCTTCCCTGCCCTTTGCTCTGGGGTGGGAGGGACTGGGGCTGCACAGGGATGGACAGGGCTGGAATCCCCCTGAGCCCTGCGGGATTCACCCCAAAAAGCTGCATTTAACCCCTGCTTCCCCTGGCCCGGGCTCCGTGCTCCTCTGCCCTCCCTCCTGCTCCCGTTTGCAGCCAGGGAATTCATGGACACAGGTGGAAAACCCCAGGCAGACCTGGAAGAAGGGAAGGAAAATCCTCTGCAGCGTGGGGCAGTTTGTGCTGATACCCACCATGCAATGTTTTGGGCAATCTTGGTGTGGTTTTGGGGTTGCTGCTGCCGGGATCCCCCCCCTGCTCCCTCCCCTCCCTCTGGGGATGCTCCCTGCCTGTTCTAAGAGTAATTATTCATTTTGCTGGAGGAACTTTTAATTGAAACGGAATATCCAGGTAATAAAACATGCAAATCTCGAGCCAGTGCCTTCCTTCCAGTGAGACACTTCAGCATTTAGGGAGAAAAGCTCCCCTTGCAGCTACCCTGACAGTGCCATTTTACCCAGCTGATAAACCCTGGTCCCTTCCACTCCAGAGGGGCACTGCCAGGGAATGCTGCCTCTCCAGTGCTGGACACAGCTCCTCTTTAATTTGGCACGGGACACGTCAGCCTTGGCTTTTGGGGAGAGCCTGCAGGGGGTGGAAATGGGCTCTAAACACCTTTTTGGTCATTTGCTGCCCTAGCAGGGGCAGGGCTGGAAGGAACAGGGAACAGGAGCTGCATTTTCCGTGCTTTGGGATGGAATTGGCACAGCAGATGGAGCCCTGCCTGGGGCAGGGTGCTCCTCCCAGACTGGCCTTTACTCCTCATTGCACCAGGGGACTGGAGGGATGTGCCTGGTGGGGAGGGCTGAACCCGGCCCAGGGGGGATGTGGGGGAAGAGGTGACAATTAAACAGCCAAGGGCTGAGCTGAGCAACCAAATTCAGGCTCCCACCTAAACCCCAGGGTGGGGAAGGTCTGGCTCCTGCCGGGTTTGGAACAAACCCACAACTTTATGGGATCGTGGAATTGTTCAGGCTGGAAATCCCTGTGAGCCCATCCAGTCCCACCAGCCCCAGCCTGCCAGGGCCACTCTGCCCGTGTCCCCAAGTGCCACAGCCACATGGCAAGGGGCTCCAGCCCTGCCTGGGTAGCTGTGCCAGGGCTGGACAGCTCCTTTTGGGAAGGAATCTTCCCAATATCCAACCCGAGGCTCCCCTGGGGCTGTTCCCTGCTGTCCTGTCCCTGTTCCCTGGGATCCCCCCTGCTGCCAGGGATTGTGCAGAGCCACAGGGGCCCCCTGAGCCTCCTTTGCTCCAGGCTGGCCAAGCTGTCCACCAGCACATCCCAACTTCCCTGTCCCAAGTGCCATCCTCAGTGGAAGCTGTCACATTTCCCACCCAGCAGGACAGAACAATTCCAGATCTATCCGCAGCTCATTTGCATGTATTTTACTGAACACATTGTGAAATACTCTCTTGTGCTGGAGTGCCTCCAACAGCCTCTGTGGCAAATATAATTTCCTCGTTATTGCTGAGTTCTTGTTAAAAAGTGATGATAAAAAAGGAAGACAAAGCCTTCAGGTTGGATTAGCCCCTGCTCCAGGCTGCTCTGGCTGTTTTGGCACCTCCTCTCCCATGGGGACCTGGGGACTGTGGGATCCTCTGACAGCCACCATGGAAAAAAGGAGAAAAGGGAGAAATAAAGAGAAATGAAGATGGGTATGAAACAACAGAAGTTCTCTCTGCCAGGGACACCAAACCTGGCACCACAGGAGCTGGCACAGCCTGGTGCTGTGCCACCTCCCAAAATCTGGAGAGAGGGGGCCAGGGAGGAGCAGCTCCAGGTGGGAATCAGTTCCTTTCTCATGTGTTGATTTTCCTCCATTTGCTTTAATGAACTGAGGCTGTTTAGTACCCGTTCCATCAATAAATTCGACTTTCCCTGACAGTGCTGGCGTCAGCTCCTCCTGGGAAGGACCACGCTGTGAGCTGGGGGAATGTCCAGTAAAAAGATGGGTATGAAACAACAGAAGTGCTCTCTGCAGGGACACCAAACCTGGCACCACAGCGGCTGGCACAGCCTGGTGCTGTGCCACCTCCCAAAATCTGGAGAGAGGGGGCCAGGGAGGAGCAGCTCCAGGTGGGAATCAGTTCCTTTCTCATGTGTTGATTTTCCTCCATTTGCTTTAATGAACTGAGGCTGTTTAGTACCCGTTCCATCAATAAATTCGACTTTCCCTGACAGTGCTGGCGTCAGCTCCTCCTGGGAAGGACCACGCTGTGAGCTGGGGGAATGTCCAGTAAAAACAGGGAGAAGCATCCCAGAATCCCTGAGGGTGGAAAAGCCCTCCCAGTCCCAGCTGTGCCCCACGCCCACCCTGTCCCCAGCCCAGAGCTCCGAGTGCCACCTCCAGGAATTGCTGGGACACCTCCAGGGATGGGCACTCCAACCCTCCCTGGGCAGTGCCCAGCCCTGAGCACCCTTTCCATGGGGAAATTCCTGCTGTGCCCACCCTGAGCTGCCCTGGCCCAGCCTGAGGCCGTTCCCTCTCCTGTCCCTGTTCCTGGGGAAGGGCAGCAGAGAACAGGGCAGTGCACGTGGACCCAATTTAGCCTCTTTGCCCCCAAAGCCCTTTCCAGGAGCACCTGTGGCATTCCCAGGAGGGATCCCAGCTGCCTCAGGGGTTTGTGCTGAGGTGTGTCCCGGGTTCAGGTGGATTAGGGGTGCTTACAGCTCCTGCTGAGCTGCTGTACCAGGGCTAATCATCTCAAGTGTTTATTTCATGCTCCATTTCTGCGACTAAACGGCTGCAATAGATAATGGGATCATTCCAGCCTCTTGCAGCTCCAGGCTGATGGCCATAAGGAACACAGGGAGTGTCATTATTAGGGGAAAAGTGCTGCTCAGGTATTTTGTGGTCATTAAGTGTTCAATCAGAACATTTATGTGTCGTGGAAACAAATAAACCGAGGAAAAGAATAACTGAGGAGTTACTAACACTGTGCACAGTCATTTTAGTAACTCCCAGGAACCTTTTGGGATTAATTAATGGATGTTCTGCCCACTCTTGGAATACATAAAGCCTTGATGCACTTTGCTCCTGATTTGGCCATGACAAACTCCTGGAGGTTTGTTCCTTTGCTGGGTGGTTTATGGCCCATTCCAAGGGAAGTGGCTCTGTCATTCCAGGGCCTCCAGGCTCCCTGCCACAGGTCTGGGTGCTCTGAACCACTGCTGCTGCCCTTGGCAGCCTTTGTTGGAACTCTGAACACTGAGACTTCAGACTTTCTGTGCTGCCAGGCTCTGACCCCCAGGAGAACTCTGCACTGACCTGAGGCCTGGAGAAGCTTGCAGAATGGAATGACAGAGCTGGGATTGTGGGTGTGCAGTTTGGATAGAAGTGTGTGATATCACAGGGTGGAAAACTCAGAGTTTAAGGGTTTAGAATACAGTAATAGATAAAAAGCAAGATGCAGGTTTTGGGGCAGTGCTGCTCCTTCTTCACCTTCTTCTCCATGGGTTTGGGTGGTTTTGTGTCATTGGATAAAAAGTCCCCATTGCAGGCAGGGGCGGTTGGTTATTGGGTTAAAAATGGAAATAATTTAGGTGTCATTTCATAACTGGACAGTTTATCTGTAAAATGCCTTGTAGAGAGAGAGATGGGGCTGCATTTTTAGTTTGCTAAAGTGCTGCAGAACTCAGGGTTTGTGAGACTGTGACAGAGATAAGAACTGATAAACATCCGAGTTTGAACAAGAAATTCCATCTCACAGATTTAATCCCAACCCTGGCAAAAAGAAGCAAAGACTCCACAGTTTGTGGTGAAGAGACCCAGGAACTGCAGCTCCCACCCTGGTGAGTGGAGGTTTTCTCCCCCCAGCTCACATTTCAGGCTGGGAGAGGCTGGAACAGCTCCTGGAGAGGGGGTTGGTGTCCCAAGCCTGGTGCTGGTGAAGGGACCCTGGGACAGTCACAGCACCAGGAATGTCCTGAGCTGGATGGGACCCACAGGGATGGGCCAGCCCAACCCCCAGACACCCCAAAAATCCCCTGTGAGGCCTTGGCAGCTGTGGGCAGCCCCGAGGGGACCAGAGATTGGAGCAGATGAGCAGAGTGGAATCCCAGAATGGTTTAGGATGGGACTTTAAACCCCACCCAGTGCCAGCCCTGCCATGGCAGGGACACCTCCACTGTCCCAGGCTGCTCCAGCCCCAGTGTCCAGCTGTGGCCAGGGACTTGCACTGGAATTTCAGTTTCACTGGAATTTCAGTCTTCAGCTTCAGCTCCTCTGCCCCAGAATGTTGGTTCTTCCTCACAGAAAGTCTGGGAAAACTCTGGAAATTAGTATCAGCGCTGCTGCCTCAAGGCAGTTTTTAGGACAGTGTTAAGTTGTTCTCTCCTGAAATACTCAATTTAAAAATGAGTCAAGAGGAATTTTAATTTTTTCAATATTTGCCCTTCCAATTACTAATATTTATATATAAAACCAGGAAAGTCTTGACTTTCATTGTTCATCTCTTCCCTCAATACCTGCTTCAGTTTTTCCCCTTTTTCTGCAGTGCTGCCCAGAAATAAGCTGGGCTTTTCTCCTGGTTATCTTGGCCAATCCAAGCAGTCTCTTGCTCAGTTCCTGCTACCATGACATGGAGATTAATAATTTTCCTTGTCATGGGAATCATAAAATAGGTGAATCCTGGAAAATATCCAGAGCAACAGGTCCCTTCCAACTGAAATATTCGATGAAATATTAAATATATAAAATATAAAATACATGCATAAAAATAAATATATTAATGTATACACAATACATTATGTATTTTTGGGGCAGTTTTCTGCTTTTCCAATGGGGATCCACATCCAGTATTTCCCATTTTAGAATAAAAGGGAAGCAGTGGGATTGAGGAGAGCACTGAGTGAACACAGCAAACCTTCCCAGCCATCTGAGGGAAAGGGCCATTATTCCTGGAAATGTTCCTTTTGCCTTCAGTCTCCTGCCTGAACCCTCCTGCACCAACGCTCTCCGCAGGTCTGTGTGTAACCAGCTGGAAAAACAACCAGAAAATACCTTTTTTTCTGCTTTGCTGCTTTTGCCAATCCTGGCACTCTCTGCTTTCACTCACAGGAAAACTCCCAGCGAGGTCCTTGTGAGTGGGGAGGCAAATCCCAGCTGGAATGGGAGGTAAATCCCATCTGGAATGGGAGGTAAATCCCAGCTGGGAGGCGAGGTAAATCCCAGCTGGAAAGGGCAGGTGCTGAAGGGGGATTGAGGAGCAAGAATGATCTGAGCTTTAATATCCTTTCAACCCAACCTGTTCTGTGATAAACGTTTGCTTCTTTAAGTTACTTAAATCTGTTTAATGGGTTTTGTTGCAGATGAATGGATGTGGACCTGGGATATTTGTAAGGATATTTTCCAAAATGTGTTAATATGGAGGAAAATGATGCAGGGGAAGAGGGCAGTGTCCAGCTGGAAAGGGAGGTAAATCCTAACTGGAATGGGAGGTAAATCCCACCTGGAAAGGGAGGTAAATCCCAAATGGAATGGGAGGTAAATCCCAGATGGAATGAGAGGTAAATCCCACCTGGAATGGGAGGTAAATCCCAACTGGGAGGGGAGGTAAATCCCACCTGGAAGAGGAGGGTGCTGAAGGGGCATTGAGGGGCAAGAATGATCTGAGCTTTAATATCCTTTCAACCCAACCTGTTCTGTGATAAACGTTTGCTTCTTTAAGTTACTTAAATCTGTTTAATGGGTTTTGTTGCAGATGAATGGATGTGGACCTGGGATATTTGTAAGGATATTTTCCAAAATGTGTTAATATGGAGGAAAATGATGCAGGGGAAGAGGGCAGTGCCTCAAATATAATGTTTATGTTCTGACTGATGGCAAGGGGAAAGGGGAGGGAGGACTGGCAAGCACAGGGGCAGGGCTTTATGCCACTGCCAACTCCAGGTGTTGGGGACAAAATGAAACCTTGGAAAGGAATAATGAGCTCTGGAAAGGTTGGTAATTATCAGGGTGAGGCAGGGCAGCATTTCCATAGAGACACAGTGGAGCTTCCAGGGAAAAGGGAGTCAGGATGGTGAGGGTGGGGCTCCCAGCACATGTGAGGGAGGAAATTTAAGGATGAGGCAATGGATGAATATCCCTTTATATAAAAAATGTAAAATACATCAAATAAAAGCCTTTGAGTGCTGTGTGTTCAGAGTGGTCAGTGTGTCCCTCTGTGGAGGTGAGGGACAGACAGAATGTCCTGGAGAGGGGCCCAGGGTCTCTGCAGGCTGAGTGACCTCCTTGTTTTTCTCTCTGCAGCCAATGGGCTTTGTGCTCCTGGGCTGGGATTGGGATCATTTGTCCTTGGTGCCCAGCTGGAGCAGGAATTGTTTTGTGTCCCTGCTCTGTGCACAGAGCTCAGAACTACACACCATCAGAGCCATGCCCTGATGTGGAGCCCAGCCCCACACTAAAGCAGCTCAGAGTGTGAAAAATAGAAAAGCTGAACCTGAGCCATCATTAGAAGCTTTGGTCCATTTCCATGTTGGTTCAGTGCCCAGTTCCAGCTCCAGGGGATGCAGTCCCACCCTCCCAGGCTGCTCTCCTCCCTCCCCTGCTGGTGGCACTTTGGGGCTGGAGCTGCAGCGGTGTCCTTGGTTGTGGGCTGGAAAAGGATTGTTGTGTGTGCCTGAGCTGTGAGGAGAGCTGCTGGCACTGCGTGTGGAGCTCAGAGTCACACACCAGGGCACTGCAGAGCGTGGAAAACGTGAAAATGAAACCTGAAGGCCTCTCTGGAGCCAGCCCCAGCCCCATGCTCAGGGTGCCAGAAATGGATCTGCCCTGGTTCCCTCAGCTCCAGCCAGGACTGGGGACCCACACTCCACCCCAGCAGGGCTGGGAGCTGCTCCCAGCATGGAGGGATGTGCCCGTGTTTACAGAGTGACAAAACTAGCCTTTGCCCCCCTGAAAAGGAAAGGAGCCCAGAGGTTTCTCTCATGGATTAGGTAAAAAGCCACCTCATGGGACCTCAGGGACTTCACCTCAAACTTAAGGGCAGCTAATTGCATAGAAGCCAAAAAGTCCTGCCTGACCAGTTGGGTAGAAAAAGAAGAGAACAAAGGAACTGAGGGGTTTTGTGAGTGTTTTTACCAGGAGCAGATCTCTTGTACCTGGCTGTTTGTTATTTTTCCTTTTATTAAACCTTTTTGTTTCCAGCACTGCAGCAGAAGCCATCCTGCTCATTCTATGCCCCCAACAGCAGCTGAGCTATCTTGGGTGTATCATGTGTTCCTCCAAGACCTTGTAAGACCTGGCCTGAGGAAGAAAATATAATACATGGCAACCTGGACAGGATTTCTCATATTGAGAGGGATAGTCTGGGGATATTTTGATTGCCCTCAATCAAAATTAGGACATTTATTCCTTGATATTTGCATTTTTGGGACAGCAGGTGCCCCACTTCATCCTGGCCGTGCAGAAAGCCCTGATGTGGGCACAGGGGAGCACTTTGATCCCCAGCTGTGCTCAGGGCTCACAGCCCTGCCTGCTTTGCTCCTGACCCATCCAGGATGATGCAGGAGAGGGGGTTTGAGGCCCTGCTCAGGTGGTTTTGTAGCTGAAAAATGAGGAGAGTGCTCCCCAGCAGCTCTGGTGGAGGTTTTCACTCTGCTTTTCATGATCTACCAGCATGCTGGGTCGTGTCTTTGTGGAGATTTGGGGTGTTTTACCTCCTGTTTTCTCCCTCCACTCTGAAAGCTCCAGCATTTCTTGCTGGGGAAGGGTTGTCTGTGACTTATTCTGGTGAAAACTGCAGTGGTTATTTACCTAATGCTTTCAAAACCATCCTCTGCTTTCCAGACAGGTGCTGGTGATCCTGGGCTCCTGTGTTTGTGAAATTAAATCACTGATTCTTTACAGTTTGAATGGGATTTTGTTGGAACATTTCTTGCAGTTATAATTTAATCTTTCTTCCCTTTCACAGAATGATTCAATTTTGTCCAAATCAGGCATCAGATTAATCTCAAATAATGTTCAAACAGCTTGGCATGTAAAAAAAAACCCTGACAGCTCTTCCAGTGTCCCTCCTGGAGCAGCCTTTTCCATCACAACTTCCAGAGAGAAGGAAAGATGAATTGGGGAGTTCTTTGAGTTTCCTGCAGGGAGAGCTTTTCCAGCCACTGTGGGCTTTGCACAAAATTATGGAATGGTTTGGGTTGGAAGGGACTTAAACCCCACTCAGTGCCACCCTGCCATGGCAGGGACACCTCCCACTGTCCCAGGCTGCTCCAGCCCCAGTGTCCAGCCTGGCCTTGGGCACTGCCAGGGATCCAGGGGCAGCCACAGCTGCTCTGGGAACACTGATGGATGAAATTATGTCAAAATAAAACCTCCAAATTGTGTCAAAATATACTCCCAAAATTATGCCAAATAAAACCCTCAAAATTATGTCAAATAAAATCCCCAGTTTAAGGGGGTTTTGTTTTAGGAAAATGTCCCATACACCAGGAGGGTGAAGGGGACTTTGTGCCCAGGTGAGGTCTCAGGGCAGGGCTTAAGGAGGATCAAAAAAAAGTGTCTTCCTGTCCCAGCTGATGTTCACTGCAGTAATATTTTAATAAAATAGTCTGGGGAAAAAAAAAAAAAAAAGCCAATTTATTTTTTCAACAGATTCTGTTTTATCAGAACAGTTAAAGCTCCTCAGATTTTGGGGGCAGCAGCGTGCTGGGGGGGCTCTGGTGTGTCCTCCTGGCTGTGCTTGCAAGAGAAGGTTAAAATCGTCTGTCAGGGTGTGCCACGGGCTGGATTAAACAACCTCTTGATCCTTTTGGAAGATGAATATTTGCAGATTCCAACTTTCCCGAGATGTCTGCGAGCGAGGGAGATTTCACAGAAAACGTTTGTTCCCTTTCACCCCTCACTAATCACCACACTCAGAGGAACATGTTGTCAAATAGCAGATGGTGCATTATTCTAGAAATAACTGATCAACATATGTTTACTTCAGACATAAAGGCTGTGCTTGAAACAGCCAGGAATTATTTCATGTGCGGATGAAGAAATGCTGCTTTCAAAGGGCCCAGCTCCCAGAGGGCACAATTAGCACATTCCAACATGGAGGTGGAAATCAAAGTTCTGCTTCTCCACCTGATTTCCACTTGTTTGAGCCGGGCCTGCCTTGTCAAAGGGTTTCCTTTTGTACTCAGCAATCATTCTGGGTTAGGAAAATTCCCCGTTCTTAATGTTATTTGTGCTCCATCTGCTCCTAAAAATTCAGGCACTGCGTTCCCTCAGGGGGAGGACGTGAATTGTCCATCACCAACTGATGTGGATCCCTCAGAACTCGCTGCAGTTTGCCTCTGCTCCCACCTAATTCCATTTATTAGCTGAAAATATGGGCATGCCTGAAGAAAAAAGAATCTTCCTTAATTCTGGGAGACCCACAGGACTGGAGGGGCTGCCCAGGGAGGTTTGGAGTGCCCATCCCTGGAGGTGTCCCAGGAATTGCTGGAGGTGGCACAGCGTGCTCTGGGCTGGGGACAGGGTGGGCATGGGGCACAGCTGGGACTGTGTGGTCTTGGGGACCTTTTCCAACTTTAATGATCCTGTGTTTACATGCTGGAATAATTAACTGAACCCAATTTTTTTTTTTTTTGCTTTTGTAATTTTTCCCTCAAAAATCTGCCGTTTCTAATGCTGGAATTAAAAAAAAAAAAAGGAAAGAAAAAAAAAAAAAAGAAAGAAAGACAAAAAAAACCCACACCAGACTGGAAATCAAAGGTACAGAACCAAATCATCAATTAAAGAAAAAAATAATTAATTTTTTACATGGATAAATTTCATTTATAGAGGAGACAAAGGGATGAGTCTGTGTGAGCAGCACCAGTGTTTTCCACAGGGAACACCATGGCTCTGTTTGCTGGGATCCTGCAGCTCCTGTGCTGCTCAAACCTGATCCCATCCCTGTGTTCCTGGCTGGAATCATCCCCCTGGGAGAGTGGAGAGTGATCACAGCAACAGCTCCTGTGAGAAAACAGCCCTTGAGGGACATTTCCTGCAGGGATCCTGCCCAGGCCCTGTTCTCACACAGACAGCTGGAGAAAAATCCAGGAAAATTTCAAGAGAACAAAAAAATCCAGAGGTTTTTCCCAGCATTCCATCCCAGCTGCTTGGAATGTAAAGGCAACGGCATCACTAGGAGAAAAATCCAGGAAAATTTGAAGAGGACAAAAAAATCCAGAGGTTTTTCCTCCAGCATTCCATCCCAGCTGCTTGGAATGTAAAGGCAATGGCATCACTGAATATCCAGCAGATCTGCTTTTCCTGCATTTGTCCAGACCTTTGGAAACTCCTCATGGTTTGGTCCCTCCAATACTCTGTGGAGGAGTGAATTCCACAAGTTAATTACGTACCCTGTGATTAACTCCCCCTTCAGCTTTATTTTCAGCTCAGTGCCTGATGATTCCACAGGATCACCTCTAACCTGAGCAAGGAGGGATGTTTTTTCCTCTCTGTGCACCCCTGCCCATCACATCCCATCTCCAGAGGGTTTAATTCCACAGGATCACCTCTAACCTGAGCAGGGAGGGATTTTTCCCTCTCTGTGCATCCCTGCCCATCACATCCCATTTCCAGAGGTTTTTTTTCCAGGCTGGCCTTTCCAGGCCACTTCCAGGCCTTTGCTCCATTTCTCTCCTTTCTGGATCTCCAGACCAACCCGGCACTGCCCAGGCCCCCCCTGAAATGTCTCTGGGATGTAAAAATGGGTGAAAACTCAGGGATTCTGTCTTTGAGCAGTGGCTGGGTTGGGACTGATGAAGTCTTGGTGCCCCAATCCCACGGGAAAGGGCCTGGAGCAGCAGAGAGCTGTGGGGCTGTTCTCTCTGATCAATGGAAATATTGCAATTTTCCTCTGCTCCCACGGAACACAGGCGAGGCTGATCTTTATCAACCATCCTGCACGCCCTCCATGTGCAAACCTGACAGCCTTTCCAGATGATTTTACAAAACATGTTCTGCAAAAATCCCAAACCCAGCCATCCAAACAGCCTCAGAACTCCCCGTCCAATCCAGGCAGGTGTGGATTTCTCCCGTGTGAGAGCCCAAGGGGCTGCTTCAAATGTTCAATTTAACTTCCTTGGCAGGGAATTATTGCAATTTGGAGAACTTTTACCTTGCAGTTTTTTTCATAAGGAGAGGAGAAAAACTGATATTATGGTTGGCCTGGTTTCTGAGAACAGCGTTTCAGTATGATTGACAGATATTTATATTGTAAATATAATTTTTATATTTCTATAAACAATTTTTAATATGTTTATATTATACTTATAATGTATAGATTATATTTTTATATTATATAAATATACAAACATAAAAATAGATATTTATATAAATATAAATAATATATAGATATAGATATAGATATAGATATAGATATATAGATATAGGCACTAATTGTCCCTGATGTATTGACCTTATTGAAATAAGAATGAGAAGGAATTCTAGAGAATTATATAAAAATATCTGTGTTGATTTTTCCTGGATGTAATTGTAAAAAAAAACCCAAAAACCCAGCATATCCAAAACAAAATTAGGCTGTAAAAAAAAAATTGTTCTGGTGCCAATCTCTTCTTTGCAAAATAAACAATATATTATGCAATTGGAAATAGTATAGATATGGATATGGATATGGATATAGATATAGATATAGATGTAGATATAGATATAGATATAAATATATCTATCTAGATTTTTATTTATTTATTTATTTGATTGTTTATTTATTTTAAAAATATATATACACATGTCCCTGCTGGGGGTTAGGGAATCACAGAATTGGTTGGAAAAGCTCTCTAAGATCAAATCCAGCCATTCCCCAGCCTGGCCAAGGCCACCACTGCCCCTTGTCCCCAAGTGCCACATCTGAGCAAGCCTGGCTGTTTCTCCCCTGACCTCCTGCATGACCAAATTGCATCTGGAATCTACAGGCTTAGTAAAAACGTGATTTTTTACAAGGAAATTCAAATCCAAAGGTTCTTGTGAGGTCTGCAGGGAAAATGCTGCTGGCAAACCCCACCTTTCCCTGACAGGGATTTGTTCCTGTGTCCGGTGCTCGGCAGCCTTGGTGGCATCTGGAAAAGTGTCACTGGGGAAATGAGTGTGGGAAGAGGGGCTGTAATCTGCTGGGATTCTGAACACAGAATTTGGTTGTTCTCAGTCTGAATTTTAGTGACATTTATGTCTCTGAAGCAAAGTGGTCACAGCTGGATGGAAACAGGGACAGAGGAAGAAACTGGAATTATGGAATGGGTTGGGAAGGTACCTCAAAGCCCATCCAGTGCCATGGCAGGGACACCTCCCACTGTCCCAGGCTGCTCCAGCCCCAGTGTCCAGCCTGGCCTTGGGCACTGCCAGGGATCCAGGGGCAGCCACAGCTGCTCTGGCAATTCCAGCCCAGCCAGCAATTCCCAATTCCCAATCTCCCGCCTAACCTGACCCTCTCGTGCTCTAAACCCATTCCCTGTTTTTGCAGCTCCCTGGGAAGGGTGTAGGCAGAGCAGCCCCTCCTGTGCACGACCCTGCCATGGCTGCTGCTGGCAATTCCAGGGAATTTCACCCCAGACATGCCCTTGGTCCGGGCAGGGCTCCTGGAGAGCTCCAGCTACTGTTGGTACAACCCACAACAGCCCACAGCTTTCACCTCCACCAGATTTCATTTCCTTCCTTGGGCACTGTTCCTTTCAGCAGCTCCGTGTTCTTGTGCTGTTAATTCCCCAAAAATCTATTTTTACCCAGCGGTTGCATTATCCCTCTATTCATACGAGCTGATTTAGAACTAATAAAACCTTGATTATGTACCATGAACCAGGAGTGGGATTTCGTTTGCGCTGAGATCTGGCTGGAAATTTGTTTCCCCACTTCTTTCATCCAAATGATTTCTTTGTCTCCCCGCCGTAAAAGATGCTCTGTGCTGTCTGAGCAATCATATTTAACTGTGACAGAGCAAATTAAAAAGGGATTTTCGGGCATCCACACAGCACAAATGAGGCTCACAGTTCATCTACGTCTTTGTAGGCAGCCACGGGGTGCTCAATATTTTTATTTGAAATTATGCACGTACGAGTGTGAGATGGTTATTGGCTCAGGAATTACAGTTCCCCCTCAGCTGCAGGCTGGGAGAAGCCAACCCTGCTGGAATCCTGGAGAAGAGGCTTTGCTGGAATGAGCTGAGCAAAACAAAGCCGGGCAAAGAGCGAGGTTTTTAAGGGCTGAATTAATTTTGTAATTATGAAATTACCAGAAAAAGGCAATAGTTTATTAATGGGGGTTTTGGGAATGCTGTGTGCTGGGAGCAGGGAGGGGAAGGCTGGGGGCAGTGGGGGTGGTGATTAGGGAATGTGTGGGATGGGGGCATGGAGGGCACTGGGGGCATCCAGAGAAACAATGTGGAGTTAGACTGGAACTGGGCACAAAGAAATATTCCATTCCATCCCATTCCATTCCATTCCATTCCATTCCATTCCATTCCATTCCATTCCATTCCATTCCATTCCATTCCATTCCATTCCATCCCATTCCATTCCATTCCATTCCATTCCATTCCATTCCATTCCATTCCATTCCATTCCATTCCATTCCATTCCATCCCATCTAGAATCCCAGACTGGTTTACTGTTGGAAGCACCTCAAATCCCATCCAGTGCCACCCCTGCCATGGCAGGGACACCTCCCACTGTCCCAGGCTGCTCCAGCCCCAGTGTCCAGCCTGGCCCTGGGCACTGCCAGGGATCCAGGGGCAGCCACAGCTGCTCTGGGAATTTTGCTCCAGGGCCTGCCCACCCTCACTGTAAATCCTCCCTCTTGTATCTGAAATAAATCAACCCTTCATTCCATAAATTTTCCTCTCCCTTGCTCTGCTTTGCCCCACCCCTCCCTGTGATCCTGCAGGATTTTCCCCTTTCCCAAGGCACCACTTCCCCAATTGCCAAGGTGCTGGAGTTTTCTCACCCTGCACCACCCCCTTTCACAGGTGCCCCTGGATCCAAAGCAAACCCATCACACTGGAAAACACGGATCCTAAAGATTTACATTCCGGAAAGAAAACAAGAAGTCCCAAGAGCTCCAGTAGGATTTTAGATCCCACGACTTCAAGCCAATTTCGGAACATTGGCAGCCTTTTGACTTCATTTCAGACACTTAGTTGTGGTTTTATGGTTGATTTATTTCTGAAGGGCTACACGGCGCTTTTGGTTTCTTCCCTTGAACCTGGAGTTTTATGTTTTTATGGATTTTAAAGGAAATTTACAGCAGCACTAAGGCACTGCTTTTTGAAGCAGGGGATTCAGGGAGAAGCAAGCATAAAAGTGTGGTTTGTGTTGGAAATCTGCATCCTCCTCTCCAATGCAAGCCCATTTGATGTTCTGAAGTGCTACAAAAGACAAAATGTTCGAAACCTGCAGCAGGAGATGAAAGCAATTGGGAAGATGTACAAATCTGAAATAGAAATTGCACGATGAAAGACAAAAGGATTCCTTAACGAGGACTCCCAGCTCCCTGGGTCACTGCCAACCCCCAGCTCCACCAGGAGCTCCCCTGATCCTGCAGCTCCCAGCTCAGCTCTCCCTGCCCAAGGCAATTTGCTCCTGTTATTGAGCAGTTATTGAGCAGTTATTGAGGCTTTCTGGGCCCCAGGTGTTGTTGGGAGCCAGTGCTTACAACCTACTCTCCAAAATTCATCTCCTTTTCAAACATTGGCAGTACCTCTGCAGCCTCTGGGACATTCCTTCCCCAAATATTGGGGGGACAAAGAGCCCTGTGGGATTTCATCTGGACAGTGCAGAGGGCTGGTGTTTATCCAAGCAGTTTGTTGCTGGAATTTTTACCATTTTCCAGCCTTTCCTGCACTCCTGGCCCTTCAGCTGGGGTGGGAAGCACCAACCCACCTGCACAGACACCTCAGGAAATCAGCAGCTCCTCAGCCAAGGCCCTTCCAGCTGCAAAGGTGGAAAAAGGTGAAAGCCCCAGACTCCAGAGGTTCAGGTTGGATGGGATTTGGAGCAACCTCATCCAAGGAAGGCGTCCCTGCCCATGGCAGGGGTGGCACTGACAGGGATTTAATGTCCCTTCCAACCCAAAGCAGTCTGGGATTCTGTGATAAGTCAAGGTTTGTATTGTGTGACTTTGTATAAGTCAATATTGATAAGCCAAGGTTTGTATTCACTGGCATTTATCTCTTGATTCTGTTTTCCCATTTTTATTTTCCTGACTGCATCTCCTGCTTTAGAAACAACAGGGCACTTGTTTTGGAAATAATGCTGCAACTTTAAAGCTGGAATTCCTCTTTGACAGCAATCTTCTCAGGTATCCCCTGGAGTGTCACAGGTATCTGATGTCAGATAAGGACACTGGATGACTCCGCCTGGCAGGGAGAGGTGACAGATGAGCTCACAGCCTGCTCACCACTTCCCTGACACTTTTCCTTCACTGTGTTTCCTCCCCAAGCCATTGCTGGAGCAGAGGAACCTCAAGAAAAATCAGTGTCCATTGGCCACACGCTCAAAACACACAAAGCAGCTCCAAACCAGCAAAGGGAGTGATTTGGGAAAATCCCCTGCATTTTCTGTGGGATGAGGTATCCTGGGATATTTCCTGGTGATTTTCTTTCAAAGCAAGGAATTCAGCTCAGCCAAGGGAGGGGTGGATTCCAGTGCCTGTGGGACCTTTCCTTGGCAGCTGGCACCTTTCCAGTGCCCATGGGATTTTTTCCTTGGCAGCTGGCACCTGAAGCACATTCCCTGTGATCTGGGAGAGCCTCTCGCAGCTGAAATGTCCCACAATTTCTCCAGCTGGAGTGGAAATGGGATGGAAAAGGCAGATGTTTGCAGGGGAGGGGAGCGTGGGTTGTGTCAGGGTAAAACTCCCAGGATGGTGAATCCCCTCTGCTCCTACAGGAGCCCTCCGGAAGCTCCCTGGCTTTTCTGAGCTCCCCAGCCCCTGTGTGCTGATGGAGCAGGAGAGGAGATCCTTCCTGAGACATTCCAAACCCACATCCATCAGGAGCTCTGTGCAGGAGGAATGGCTCGTCCTGGTGAGCCTGAGCTGCTGGTTTGGTGCTGGCCAGGAGCTGCGTGTCCATGTTGGCCTGGATTAAAATAAATACCTGTTCAGGTTCAGAGCTGTACCTCAGCAACCTCTCAGCTGAGGGAGTTTGGGTGATTTTAAATGCTTGGAATGACTCGATGTTTTCCCTCTGGAACAGCTTTTTAAAATTTTGTTTTTTTCCAAAAATGCTCTGAGTACCTGAACCTGGAGGGTCCCTCCTTTTATGAAATCCATCTGCCACGAGGTTACTGAACAAGGCAAGCCAAAAGCAAATCACCTGTTAACAACCAGAGTGGGAATTTTCTGTTCCTTCTCCTGCTCGTGTGGGCTCAGGGAGATGTTTCTGGGGGGGCCCTGGTGAGCCCAGAGTGACAGAGGCAGGATGAGGAGAATGTGCTCACCTGGACACAGCTGGATCCAGGGAAAGGGCCCTCAGGCTGGGGATAATCCACGTGCAGGACAGCTCTGGGCTAGGAGAGTTTCACCTGCAGGTGATGGAGAGGAAGCATCCAGAGAAAGCAGAGTGAGGAATTGTGGAGGGGTGAAATCCCCTCAGGGCTCCAGCTGTGGAGCTGCCCTGTGTTTTGGAGTGGGAACAGGGCAGGATTGCGGTGTGGGAGAGTGTGGGAAAGCCCTGTGGATCAGGGATGAGGAGAAATTCAGGTCGCTGTGGAAAGGGTCAGCCCAGGAATGGTTGTTTCAGTCTGTGGCTTTGCTGTTTGTTTGTGTAAATAATTTCCTGGCCTTAATTCCTGAGGTGCCACCAAGTTAAAGCTGGTGACTTACTGATCTGCTGCATTTATTTAAATTAAAACCAGGAATTCATTCTATTTTAGTGAGGCAAACCAGAAAAAAACGAACATTTTCCTTGTTACCTTCACAGGAAGTTAAAGGGATGGCAGTGATCTGTCCCTGCTTCCTTGGAAAACAATGCTCATCCAAAACCACATCCAACCTCTCCAGATCTGCAGCAGAATAACAAACTATTTGTTTGCAGAGCAGGGCTTGGAGCTGATTGTTGTAATTGAGGATGCAGCAGAGAGGCTCTGAGCTTTTGCCAATTTCTCGGGCTCCTGCAATTTTCTCCCGGGAGCTGATTGCCAGCAGGAGCCGTGGCACCTTCATTAGCTCCCCTGAACTTTCCAGGGAGCTGGGAAAGCAATCACTGCCTTGGGGAGCAGGGGAAGGAGCTTGCTTTGCTGTCAGAATTCCAGCCCAGCACTGAGGATGGAAATGTTTTTGTTTCTGCTCCTGTTTCTGAGCTCAACCCGAATGGAAAATCCCAAATGCACCTGCAAATCCTAAATCACCCCTGGCCCTGGAAGAGCACAGAGGGGATGGAGCAGCTCCTCTGCCAGGCTGTGCAGGGCTGGCAGCAGGACGGACATGGAAATGTGCCTCTGGGAAGGGCTTCAGGAATCCTGGATGTGGCACTCAGGGCTCTGTGGTGGAACCCCGGGCATTGAGAATTCCAGACTTTCTGTGCTGCCAGGCTCTGACCCCCAGGAGAACTCTGCATTAACCTGAGGTCATGGAGAAGCTTCCAGAATGGAATGGCAGAGCTGGGATTGTGGGTGTGGAGTTTGGATAGAAGTGTGTGATATCACAGGGTGGGAAACTCAGAGTTTAAGGGTTTAGAATACAGTAACAGATATAAAGCAAGATGGAGGTTTTAGGGAAGAGGTTGCTCCTTCTTCTTCACCTTCTTCTCCACCTTCTTCTCCATGGGTTTGGGTGGTTTTGTGTCATTGGATAAAAAAGTCCCCATTGCAGGCACGGGTATTTGGGTATTGGGTTAAAAGTGAAAATAATTTAGGTGTCATTTCTTAATTGGACAGTTTATCCCTAAAAGGCTTGTAGAGAGATGGGGCTCCATTTTTAGTTAGTCAGAGTGAAGTGCTGCAAACTCAGGGTTTGTGGGATTGTAAGAGAGATAAGAACTGATAAACATCTGAGTCCCAACAGGAAATACCATCTCACAGATCTAATCCCGACCCTGGCAGAGAAAAGAAGCAAAGACTCCACAGCTCTGGGCTGGGAACAAGGTGGGCACCGGGCACAGCTTGGGCTCCATGGGCTGGGAGGGCTTTTCCAACCTCAGGATCCTGGGATTCTTAGAGGATGGGACCAGAATCCAGGACAGCTTACCACAAGCATCGCCCAAGGCTCTGCTTTTCCATCAGAGCCAGCTTTCCCAAGGCTGCCTTCCCTCTGCTGAGCTTCTCCTTTGATCTGCTCGTCTCTCCCACCCTGGATCAGGGAGCCAATTCCTTTCCCAACACAAAGGATCCTGTGATTCCTCATCAGGCACTAAGGGGAGGTGGCCCAGCCTCTCTGCAGTGCTCTCAAGTGTTGCACTCATCAAGGCTGCTGAATAATTTAGGCAGGTTCATTTCACTTCTGTGGTTTGTTGTCTTTCCCTGATTTCTCATCTCCCTGCTTTGCTTTCTGACCATGGACCAGACAATTGCTCCTGGAGCCCTGGAGGTGCACAGAAAGCCCAGGCTGCTCCAAGGCTGGGGCTCTCCTCAGCTCTGCCACGGATCTCTGCCTCTGGAAGGTGTCAGGATTAAATAAATTAAATTAAGTTAAATTAAATTAAAAGCACAGGGTGGGTGCCCAGCCCTCACTGGCTCCTCCAAAGTCTAGCTTTAATACATGAATTTTCTGTGTTGCCACAGAAACAGCTCCTGCCTCTCTGGGGGTGCCCTCAGTGCCCACCCCCCATTTCTGCCCAGCCCTTGTGTCCCCTGGGGCAGGATTGTTGCGGGTGCTGGACCTGAGTGGTTGCAGGGCCAATGCTCACACAAAAGGCTCTTCCAGCTGCAGAGGTGGAACAGGGTGAAGGCCCCAGGTTGCAGAGGTCCGGGTGGGATGGGATTTGGAGCAGCCTCACCCCTGGGAGGTGTCCCTGCCCACGGCAGGGGTGCCAGGGGCACAAGGCATTGCTGCTGTGCCCTGGGGGTGCTCAGCTGGGCCAGTGCTGGGCAATGCTTGCACTCCATGGCCTGGCAGGGCTCTTCCAGCCTCAGGGCTCCCAGATGGCTCAGCTGGAGCAGGAGCTGTGTGCCAGGAGCACAGGGGTGAGGGATCCACCCCACAAACCCCGGGGTGCCCCGCTCCTGCCCAGCCCCCTCTGCCTTCTGGGGGGCACAGCTCCCTGGGGCTGCTCCTGCTTCCCCAGAATCCCAGGGTTATCCCAAAGGATTGATGTGGGGAAGGAGCTGAGCAGGGACTGCTGCAGAGACTGGGAAAAAAATGGTGCTCCTGGACCTGGGACTCTAAACCAGAAACTTGTGGTGCTTCAACAAAGCCACACAACAAAGACATTCTACTGAGGGATCAGGAAAGCCTTCTGTTTAAAATCATAAACTCACAGAAGGGGTTGGGTTGGAAAAGACCTTAAATGCCACCCAGTGCCAGCCCTGCCATGGCAGGGACACCTCCCACTGTCCAGGGTGTCCCAGTGTCCAGCCTGGCCTTGGGCACTGCCAGGGATCCAGGGGCAGCCACAGCTGCTCTGGCAATTCCAGCCCAGCCCTTCCCACCCTCCCAGCCAGGAATTCCTTCCCAGTATCTTAAAAGTCTTAATGACCTCATTAAAGTCTTACAGCTTTGGTAAAGTCCTTGCAGACAAGGGATGGCTTTAGGAGGTGTGTGGTGGCTCAGCCATGCTGCCATTGCTGGTTTTTAATAAAACTTATTATTGACACACCTGGGGACTGGGCTCAGCCCCAAAATGTGGGGCTTGTGCAGGTGGAGGGAATTGGAGACATCTCAGTCTCCCTCCCCTGTGGTTCCTGAAGCTGAAAATGGAGATTTTACATTTTGTTGGCTTGCCTGGGTTATAACTCACTGTCACTGTGACCATGCTGGATTGTTAGCTAACAAATACCCTTTTACCTGCCGCAGCCCTGGCGGAGCAGAGATTCCCCTGGAGCCTCCCCGAGGAGCTGCTGCAGCCAGACCCTGCCCTGCTCCCCTGCTCCCCAGCCCCCGTGAGCAGCCACTCTTCCCCCAGGCTTTATTTTCTAACAGCAAAAAGAATGAAAATGCTGAAAGCTCACTGGAGAAAGCTATTTTTAGCTATCCCTCTAATATTTCTCATCCCAAATTCCCAGGGTTTGGGCGTGTGGAGGTCCCTGCCCCTTGCAGCTGGGAATGCCCATTTTTCTCATCCAGCTGTAGCCTGGCCTCCACCACAGCTGGAATGCTGCAGGGAAGAGGGAGCAGAGTGTGCCTGGCACTTGGAATAATGAACCTTTCCTCATCCTGCCTCATTTTCTGTGCTGTTCAGCCACTGCTGCCTGTGCCCTGCCAGGGCTGGGTGCTCTGTGCTGCTCTGGCAGGACCTTGGAGCTTTCCCTGCTCCAAACAAAACAGCAGCACCATTGAACCCCCCTGGTGCTCTGGGCAGCAGTTCTTAGTGAAACCCAGGCAGGTTTTGGCAGCATTCACTGCCACTTTGTGACTGTTTCTCTTTAAGTAAAAGCTTTTCTTTTTTCCCCAAAAAATTCTTGTGTTTTTTTTTCCCCAAAAAATTCTCATGGTTTTTGGAGGTTTGCTCCAAGCCCAGGGCAGCACTTTTCTGGGATGCAGGGAACACCCACACTAATGAGGGTCCCAGGGAGAATTTGGTTTGTTCTTCCTGGGGCTGCTAAGAGCAGGGGCTGCTTTGTGGGGAAGGGGAGCAGGGAAGGCACCTGGGCTCTGTGGGGCTCCAGGGAAGCTGGTTTGTGCAGGAGCACAGATTTCCCCCGGGCTTCAACCCCAGCTGCCAAACAATCCCCCCCAGCCTCTCACTCGCCCTCCCAGTGGGATGGGGAGAGATTTGGGAGGGTAGAAGTGAGAAAATCTGTGGGCTGAGACAGACAGCTTGGTAGGAAAAGCAGATTGAGGCGTTCATTTCCCACTTCCCGTGGTGTTCAGCCATCCCCTGGACAGCAGGACTTGGGAATGCAAACCCATCACCCCAAAGGTGCCCCAACCCTCTCCCCCAGCTCTCCATGTGCTGAGCACAGTGTCCCATGGGCTGGGACATCCCTCGGGGCTGGGACATCCCTTGGGATGTGGGGATCAGCTGTCCCAGCTGTGTCCCAGCACAGTGTCCAGTGGGATCAGCTGTCCCAGCTCTGAGCACAGTGTCCAGTGGGATCAGCTGTCCCAGCTGTGTCCCAGCACAGTGTCCAGTGGGATCAGCTGTGCCAGCTGTGTCCCAGCACAGTGTCCAGTGGGATCAGCTGTGCCAGCTGTGTCCCAGCACAGTGTCCAGTGGGATCAGCTGTCCCAGCTCTGAGCACAGTGTCCAGTGGGATCAGCTGTCCCAGCTGTGTCCCCAGCACAGTGTCCAGTGGGATCAGCTGTCCCAGCTCTGAGCACAGTGTGCAGTGGGATCAGCTGTCCCAGCTGTGTCCCAGCACAGTGTCCAGTGGGATCAGCTGTCCCAGCCTGTCCCCAGCCCCTGGGTGGCTGGGGAGCAGAGCAGCCCTGGCAGTGTGCAGGTGCTGCTCAGCAGGGCTGACACCTCTGGGGGTGCAGATGCCCAGCACAGCCCTGCTGAGCAGGAGGAACAAGGCCAGGGCAGCCCCATTCCCCAGGCAGTGCCTCCCACCCCGTCATTAACTGCAGGTCCCTCATTTCTGTGTGTGGGTAGAGGAGCTGCTCAGCTCAGTGAGCACTAAAAATAGAGCTCAGTTAAACCCCCAGCCGGCTCACGAGCTCGGTTACATTAAATGTTTAATTAACAAATTTTCCCTGCATTACTTATGGCTGTTTATTCATCTATTGCTGTGTTTCATGAATGATCCTGAGCAGCCCGTGCTTGTTTTGTCATGTTTGTCATAAACCTTAAATTAGATTTTTTGTCGAGCAGGCGACATCAATGACTTATTTTTTTATTATTTATTTTTGTAATGGGCTCCGGGAAAGGTTTTTCTTTCTTTCTCATTATAATGGAGCCATCTATTTCTTTTGAGGCATTGCCTGTATAAATCTAAAAGCTCTCAAAATGCCTCATTTCAGCTTTAATAGGCAGCTGGATATTTTTTTGTTTTGTTGTTTGGGAAATACAAGAGATGTGGGATTGTGATTGCAGTGAGCGAGGGTGAGCAGAGCCACAAGTGCCCTGCCGGGAGCTGCCACCAGCTGGGCTGGGGACACGCTCCCTGTCCTCTGCTTGTCCCCACACCAGGACAGGGCCACGGCACCAGAATTCCTTTGCAGTTTCGGAGGGCGGGGGCGGGGCTGTGGGTTTGGGAGAAGGAGCAGAGAGGAAGCTGCAGTTTGGTCCTGCTGGAGTGAAATTTGTACCTCTGCCTGCACCCGAGCCAAGGCCAGCCTGGATGGGATGGGCAGCCTGGGACAGTGGGAGGTGTCCCTGCCATGGCAGGGGTGGCACTGGCTGGGATTTGAGGTCCCTTCCACCCCCAAAATTGTGATTATGGAGAAGTGCCATCCCTGCAGGTGTCACCTGGAGGTGGCACTCAGAGCTCTGGGCTGGGGACAAGGTGGGCATTGGGCACAGCTGGGACTCTGTGAGCCTGGAGGGCTTTTCCAGCCTCAGGACTCTGATATTCCATGAAATCTTTGCTGATCCCTGCAGGGAGAGGCCCTTGGCTCTCCCAGTGCCAGGCCCAGCGCTGGCTGTCTCTGCTGGCCCGGGGAGCTGCTCCTGCTCTGCCTCTCCAGGGCTGCTCTCTGGAGCAGGGATTTCAGCTGAACCTCTCACCATGGCCCTTTGGGAATACTCAAGCATCAGAACGTGGAATTTATTTATTTTTTAAATTTTATTTCTATTTTCTTTTAAATTTCTCTTAAATTTTATTATTTTTATTTATGTTTGAGTGTTATTTTATTGTTTATATTTTAGTATTTTTAATTTTATTGATTGTTTTTTATAGTTCATATTTTTATAGTTTCTATTTTTATTGTTTATTTTGTTTTTTATTGGTTTTTTAAAAAATTGTTGTTTCATATTTTTTCATTTTATTGGTTTTAATTTTTTATTTTATATATTTTTATTTTATTTTTTAAATTTAATTTTACTTTCTTTGCCTTATTTCATTTTCTTAATTTAATGTTATATTACGTTTCATCTTTAATTTTATTATCTCTTACCTAATTTTACCTCCTATGTGGGATGGCACTCAGGCCATGCAGGGGTTACTGGAGAAGGTTTTTATTGTTATTTTGTTGTTATTTTATTGTTATTCCACACTCCAACCCCCCTGGTTTTAAACTCATTCAATTCCAGGTGTCGAATTGTCACAGATGATTTTCTCACAAACTGAGAAATCCTTAACCCATCATGGCATGAGTGAGTTCTTCCCCCCTTCTGTGGATTCATTTCCCTCTGGGCTTGCTTTGAAGCCCTGGGGTGGAAAAAGAAAATCTCCTTTATCCCCCTGCTCCCCTGCAGCATTTCCTGAGGGCAGTGGAGAACAGCGGTCAGGGGGAGAGACCATTGGGTGGAGAACTCCCTGCATTGGGTGGAGAACTCACTGCATTGGAGGGATAACTCACTGCACTGGATGATAACTCACTGCATTGGGTGGAGAACTCACTGCACTGGATGATAACTCACTGCATTGGAGGGATAACTCACTGCACTGGAGGGATAACTCACTGCATTGGGTGATAACTCACTGCATTGGAGGGATAACTCCCTGCATTGGGTGGATAACTCCCTGCATTGGGTGGAGAACTCACTGCATTGGAGGGATAACTCACTGCACTGGATGATAATCCACTGCACTGGATGATAACTCACTGCATTGGATGATAACTCACTGCATTGGGTGGGTAACTCACTGCACTGGAGGGATAACTCACTGCATTGGATGATAACTCACTGCACTGGATGATAACTCACTGCATTGGAGGGGTAACTCACTGCATTGGATGATAACTGCATTGGAGGGGTAACTCTGCATTGGGTGGATAACTCACTGGATGATAACTCACTGCATTGGGTGGATAACTCACTGCATTGGATGATAACTCACTGCATTGGAGGGATAACTCACTGCACTGGATGATAACTCCCTGCATTGGGTGGAGAACTCCCTGCATTGGGTGGGTAACTCACTGCATTGGGTGGAGAACTCAGTGGGCCCCTGTGCTGGAATTTGGGATCCTTTCAGCTGCTCCAGGGCCACCAAAGCCCGGGATCAGGAGCCCACGGGGTCAGGGCGGTGACTGAGGTCAGGTTCTCCAGCCCACACCAACCAGGAGCTGCTGCCCCAGCCCGGGCTGGATTTTCACTCACTTTGGAGCACTAATTGCCTGGTTTAATGAGCTGTCTGGTGATTAAAGGATCCTCCCTGGCTCTAGGGCCGCTGCTGTGGCTTAGGGCTGTCCCTGAGCTGCAGCCACTGATGCCTCAGGCTTAGATTTTCTGTTTTCAGATTCTGAGCTGCTTTAGTGTGTGGGGCTGGGCTCCACACCAGGGCATGGTTCTGATGGTGTGTAGTTCTGAGCTCTGTGCACAGAGCAGGGACACAAAACAATTCCTGCTCCAGCTGGGCACCAAGGACAAATGATCCCAATCTCAGCCCAGGAGCACAAAGCCCGTGGGCTGCAGAGAGAAAAACAAGCAGGGTGGGACTGCAGGGGCTGCAGCTGGAACTGGACACTGAACTGCAATGTGCACATGGAGCAGAGCTGAGCCCAGGGAGAGACCCCGGCAGCGCTCGTGCATTTTGGGACCTCTTGGGTTCATCCTGGGGGCAGCCCTGGCTGGGCTCTGGTGCTGCCCAAGGTGGATCCATGGAGGAGATCCTTGGAATTAATCCCTGCTTTATTCTGTGACTCCATCCAGCCTCTGCTCTAGGGCAGCCTGCACAAGGGATCACCACAGGGCACAGGAGCTGATCCCGATCCCGATCCAGTCAGCCAGGGCTGGACAGGATAATCAGCATCTCCAGGCTTTTCTAATTCTGGAACTCTTCAGATTAAATCCAGTGGGGGAGAGGGATCAGCTCCTTGTATTTGTTCCCTGAGCATCCCAGGTGTTCTTGCCATGACACCTGGGAGAGGCCTCCCTGTTCCTGTCCCTGTCCCTGTCCCTGTCCCTGTCCTTGTCCCTGTCCCTGTCCCTGTCCCTGTCCCTGTCCCTGTCCCTGTCCCTGTCCCTGGTCCTGTCCCCGTCCCTGTCCCTGTCCCTGTCCCTGGTCCTGTCCCTGGTCCTGTCCCCGTCCCTGTCCCTGGTCCTGGCCCTGGCCCTGGCCCTGCTCCAGAGCCACAGCCAGCTGTCAGGACAGGGATGTCCCATCCTGAACTTTTTGTATCCATCAGCAGGACTTTTTATATTATAGATGACCAGAGTAAACCACTTCTGGCTCTTCCTGAAATCTGGATATTGAATATATCTGGAAGCAGATATTTAATGCAAGAAATTGAGTGGTGGTGGTATTCTCTTCCTCTTTTTACCATAACCTTTTTTCCTTCTATTTTAACCTGTTCTTTCCTGGGGTTATGAGAAACATTGTGTTCCAGTGCTGCATTTAAATGGGATAAATGCAAATAATTGGTATTTTTAAGTGGTTTTCCTCATGTCCCAGAGGAATTGCACCTCCTCTGGGGTGCCCAGGGGCCAGCAGCATCCTGGCTGTGGCACAGCACAGGTGACAATGCCTGTGACAAACAAACTGCTCCAAGCCTTTCTCAACAGCTGAGAGAATCAAAACCACTGGAAAATCAATCCTGCAGCGCCTGGTGAGGGCTGGCAGGTGACACAGCTCCTGTAATTCCAGGAACATCCTTCCCTGGGTTCCGTGTGTGTGAGGGCCCCTCGGAGCTGCAGCCAGGGGAGTTCATTTCCAGGGATAACACTTCCTCCCAGGGACGTGCAGTGGGTTTTATTCATGGGCTTGCTTCAGTAAAAACCTTTCAGATTTCCATTTCCAACGCTCCCAGCCTGGCTCCTGGTGCTGATTTTGGTTTTTATCCATGTGTATTCCACAGATAACGCTGGAGTTCAGCTGCTCTCCTTAGGAGGGAGAGGAGAGGAGAGAGTCCCAAGAGTCACAACCTGAGCTCAGGAATGCTGAGCTGGGGGTGGCACAGACAGCTGGGAATCAACCGCAGATAACGCTGGAGTTCAGCTGCTTTCCTTAGGAGGGAGAGGAGGGAGCCCCGAGAGGCACAACCTGAGCTCAGGAATGCTGAGCTGGGGGTGGCACAGACAGCTGGGAATCAACCCCACAGGAATTTATGGATTTATTCCCTGTTTGCAGCATGGGAGGTGGGTGCAGAACACACCACACACAGAGCAGGGGAGGAGAGGGGCTGGATCCCTGGCAGTGCCCAAGGCCAGGCTGGACACTGGGGCTGGAGCAGCCTGGGACAGTGGGAGGTGTCCCTGCTGTGGCAGGGGTGGAATAAACAGGATTTAAGGTCCTTGCACCCCAAACCATTCCAGAATTCCATGAAAACTCCGTCCCAACCCTGATGTGGGAGGAGCTCGGGTGCCCAGCAGCTTTGGTGTCCTTGTGACGTTAATTCTGCCTGAACCAAACCCAACCTGAGCTTCTCCCCTGGGGGAGGCTGAAAGAGGGGATGAATGGGATCAGCAGGAACTGGGATTTGTGGGATTGCCTTGGAAAAACACAGGGCTGGACACCAGGGAGAGATTTATCCTGAAGGACAGGCTGCCATAAGGACCAAGAAGATTTCCAGTGTCCGTGGGAAAGCTCAGGCTGGGAAGCAGAAGAAAGTTCTGGCATTCATGAAAATAAAGAATAAATCCTGACAGGAAAAGAAGGGGAAAAGGATGTATTTGTTTGAAGTTTAGCAGTTTATTAAAACAATCCCAGGATGTGATCCCATGGGAATATATTAAATATTCTGGATAGATGCTTCCCCCAGGGCAGGAACAGTCACGGGGGCCTGGGGAAATTCCAACCCATCTTAATGACCCTCTGTGCCCCAATTCAGCAACATTTTCCAAACCCCAACATTTTAGTGAGTAATTGTTCTTAAAAGTAGCTGGCAGAGCAGTTAAAATAAACTCATCACTCCTTAGCATTCCACTTCTTCTTCCTGGGCTTGTTTCTCCATATTTGAACTTTATTCTGGGAATAATAAATAGACTTTTCTGCACACGAGCAGCGAAAATGTCGCA
Organism: Passer montanus; assembly: GCF_014805655.1. Taxonomy (NCBI): domain Eukaryota; kingdom Metazoa; phylum Chordata; class Aves; order Passeriformes; family Passeridae; genus Passer; species Passer montanus. The sequence goes on from NW_024358723.1 coordinate 1,434,997, forward strand.
TTAAAAGCAGGCTGAATATTTAACTGAAGTTTAAACTTGTCATTCAATGAGCTGATAATAAATGCCATAAGCTATTCAGCTTTCAAATTAAATCCCTGAGCAAATGTTTTGAGAGAAGGGGCTGATTTATCCCTGTGTACGACTTTATTTGCTGGGAAATTTCAATATCTAAGTCACAGCACTTCTGAAAAAAAGCCTTAAATCAAGATTTTCCATTGACAACTTAATCTGGTAACACAGGCTGATGAAGATGGTCTGGTATCTTGAATATTGAGTTATTTCCCAGGCTTCTATTTTTCTTGCTTGGAAATTTGCTTTGCCAACTGCCTAAAAAGTCATTTTTATTATGATGGGGTTTTATTTTCACATAATTTTGCAGGTTATTTACTGGCAATGAGAGGAGAATGGGGTTTAAAGAGATGTGATGGACACATGATGGATGCCTCTCCTGTTTGCTGGTTTTTCTGTTAGTTATGGGCAATAAGCTCCAACTTCTAAGGCAAGGAAAATGATCCAGGGAGGATCAAAGCCCAGGAACCCTCCCTGAGAGTCCCTCAGTGCTGCAGCTCCCCAGGGTGGGAGGAACATCTGGAGAAATCAGTTCTGGGTTCACATCTGCACTAAAAAAAATCAAAATCTGGTCAAATATTTGGGATTCTTCTCAAACTTCCACTCCAGCTGGGCCAGGGCAGGCTCAGGGAATTCAGGAGGAATTTCCCCATGGAAAGGGTGCTCAGGCCTGGGCAGGGGCTCAGGGGTTTGGGGTGCCCATCCCTGGAGGTGCCCAAGGAGGAGCAGGAGCTGGGTGTGGGTACCAAGGTGGGCGCTGGGCACGGCTGGGGCTCTGCGGTCCTGGAGGGCTTTTCCCACCTCAGGGATCCTGGGATTCTGAGAGGATGGGAGCAGAACCCACCACAGCTCTCCACAAACGTCTCCCAAGGCTCTGCCCTCCCCCAGAGCTGAGTTTTCCAGGGCTGCATTCCCTGTCCTGACCCCTCCCCAGCTCAGCTCTCCCACCCTGGATCAGGAGATTCCCTTCCCACAGCCCAGGGCTGCGCTGACCCATCCCCAGGATCAGCAAGGGACAAAGGGAGAGGAAAAGGAACAATTCCAGAACATTTCTGTCAAAGGTGGCTAAGCCTGGGCACTCTTGTCCCAAGCTTATCCCATGGGATGTGGGGAAGCTCCTGAGCAGAAAGGTGAGTCCATGTCTGAAAGCACTGAAGGGAAGCTTAAAAAGAGAGGAGTTCTGCCTTCTGCCCCTCTAAAATCCCTGGGAAATGTGCTCAGAGCAGCTCATTGTGGGGCTGGCTGTGCAGCACCCCAAGCTCTCTCCTGTTCCCAGTGTGTGTGCCATGGGTTTTAAAAGAGACTCCATGGAAAAAAAAATACAAATAGACTTTAAAAAAGACCACTTCAGGCTTAAATACCTGTTTGCTGTTCAGCAGGCTACAGCAATGAACAGTGCTGGCTCTTTGGAGCTCTGGCAGCAGGAAAACCCCTGAGCAGAGCTTTTCTCCTGCTGGATCTGCCACTGCAGCAGGGAGGCTGCCCTGTGCTCCCCAGGGAATCCTTCCCAGCTGCAGGAGCCTCCTGGCAGCTCTCCCTCTGAGCCAGGACTGTTCCTGTTTGTGCCCAGGCTGCATTTTGGTGGGACAGGGTCTGGGTGCTGCAGCTGGAGCCTGCAGGGAACCCCTGGGCTCAGAGTGACCTTCAGCAAGTGAGGCTCCAGGGACATCCCATGGCTGTTATCCTTGTGGGGTTTGGGATTCATGGAATCACAGAACTGTTCAGGTTGGAAAATCCCTTTAAGATCATTCAGCCCAACCCTTCCCCAGCCCTGCCAAGGCCACCCTGACCCTGTCCCCAAGTGCCACATCCACAGGGACTTGAATCCCTCCAGGGATGGGCATTCCAAACCTCCCTGGGCAGCTGTGCCAGGGCTGGGGAACCCTTTCCATGAAGGAATTTTCCCAGTATCCAACCTGAATCTCCTCTGGCTTTATTTATTTTATCTCTTTCGATGTTGTTCCCACGTCTGAAGCACTGGGCTGGCCTTTGGGAGAGCCTGAGCTGGGCCTTGTTCTCCATCCACAGGGGGAACTCAGAGCCAGCAGCTCCTCACCCTTGCCAAAGTTCAGGCTTTTATCAGCTATTTAATTCCTTCTGCCTTCGGGTGCCCTGAGGATCTCCGGAATGCTCAGATTTGGAGCTGGCTGAAGGTTCTGTGTCCAGGGCTGTGGCACTGCCACGTGCTGCCCACTCCTGTCCTGCTCCACACTTCCCACCCGTTTTGGTGAACATGGAGACAAACCTGGCTCCTGACTGCCCCTCAGGCACGGATAAAACCCAGCCATGCCCCAGCAAACAGGAAATTGATCTCAGATTTGCTGCTGGGTTTCACTTCACTCAGCAGAGATGGAGCCTCGGGTGGGTTGGTGCCATCAAGCAGCACAGGGGGCCCTCCTGTGCTTCAGGGAAGTCCCCAGCCTTTGGGAGGCTGAATTACCCGGGAGGTAAAGGAGGTGTGAGGGGAAATCCTGGGGCTTTGGTGCTTTGAGCAGGAATATTTGGACAATGGAAAGCAGGGCTGTTCCAACAGCTCGGAACCTCTGATCCCAGGAAGGGGCTGCCCAGGCAGGAGGGGGCTGCGGGGTCACCTCAGCTTGCTGTGGCACCTGGGGACATGGCAGTGCTGGGGAGTGGCTGGGGTGTTGCTCTCAGGGAGCTTTTCCAGCCCCACAATCCATGATCCATGCTCCATGCTCCACAATCCACGCTCCATGATCCATGATCCACGCTCCATGATCCATGATCCATGATCCATGCTCCACAATCCACGCTCCATGCTCACGATCCATGCTCCATGATCCATGCTCCATGCTCCATGCTCCATGATCCATGATCCATGCTCCATGCTCACGATCCATGCTCCATGCTCCATGATCCATGCTCCATGATCCATGCTCCATGCTCCATGATCCATGCTCACGATCCATGATCCATGATCCATGATCCATGATCCATGATCCATGCTCCATGCTCCACAATCCACGCTCCATGCTCCATGCTCCACGATCCACGATCCATGATCTGCCATCGAGCAGCAGCTCTGGCTCCGTGCTGGACACCCTGAGAGTCCCACGGCACGCTCAGAGGCCCAGGGCCAGCCAAGGAACAACCAGAAACATTTCCAGCAGCTGATTTCCCTGGATAACCTGAGGCACAAGCAGTGAGCTGCCCTGGCAGGTAAGAGCCACATTTCCATTTCACCGTGCACTCCTCTGCAGCTGCATTGGTGGAGCCTAGCTGTAGTGACCTAAACAAAACCTCCATTTCTCCTCCCTGCCAGCTCCCAGGGCTGCCAAATTCACCCAGGTTTGGAGCAGGGGACCCAGCCAAGCCACAGCCCCCGGACCCAGCCAGTCCTGTGTGCTGCTGCACGAGCAGGAGGTGTTTTCACACACACACAGCGGAGCAGAGCAAACTGGGGAGCAGGAAGGATTTGACAAGGATTTCCTGAGCAGTCTCCAGCTGCTCGCTGCCATTAGCTAATTTGAGCGGGATGGTTGCCATGGAGACGTGGAAGCAGCAGGGATGGAGGGAGGAGAGAGCAGGGTGGGATTTATCCCGTTCCTGCTGCCATCCCGTGTGGGTGCACATGTGTTGGATAATTCTCTTTTCTGATCCAGAGATGGGGCAACTGAGAGGCCCCAAAACTTTTATTCTATTAAAAACTTTTTTTCCATTTTCAGTCTCATGAGACAATATAGATGTTATAATTCATGCTATCACAATGAAAAGTTATCTATTTCCTAATTACAATACATTACAAATGTTTCTTGGCCTATCAGCTTTAGCCACACCATGCTGTAAATGCCTTAAAGCCAATAATCTAAGATTACCCCTCGTGGGTCCCACTAAAATGCATCTTTCACAGCTCTATTTCTCCAAAGTACCCAGTCTTATTTGCAAGGCCATTATTTAAAGCTTGTTTCTAGCTCCATTTCTCTCTCAGCAATCTCTGTCCTATTCCATGGCATTTCTAAGTCAGCATTTCTTCTCTCAAGGTTTGCACACAGATGCACACCGTGTGAGCTTTCTGCCAGGCTTTGAGAATTCCCTACAAACCCATCTCCCAGACTTCCCCCTCTCCCTTGGACAGCCTTCTGCCAAGCCCCAAAAGCTCTCTACAAACCCATTTCCCACACACAGACCCCACGGACAGGGGCTGGGCTTTGCTGTCCCTCTGCTGTCCCTGAGGCCACCCCTGCAGTGTCCAGCTGGGAATTGGGCACCCAGCCCCGGGCTCCTCCCTGGAGGCAGAGAATCCAGGCAGGAATGTGATCCCAGCACGTCTGCCCTGTGGGGAGCCCCATCCCTGGGCTCTGTGCTCCATGATCTCCATGAAATCCTAGATATGCACACAGTGATTGCTGCACAAACTCCCCATCCAGGTGAGCAGGGAAGCAGGAGTCTGAGCCAGCCCTGGGAGTTCAGGAGAGCTGCAGAGAAAAGTCTGAGACAAGCCACAGCTAAATGCAGAACAGCAGTAGGACTGCTGCACAAACTCCCCATCCGGGTGAGGAGGGAAGCAGGAATCTCAAAGCAGGAGCCAGCCCTGGGAGTTCAGGAGAGCTGCAGAGAAAAGTCTGAGACAAGCCACAGCTAAATGCAGAACAGCAGTAGGATAAGGAGGAATCATGGTAGAAGAAAGTGAAAACTGGGTGATTTGTATAGCTGTATGAACAACATGGCACTTCTGGAATTCTCCAGAAGAGATGAAAAGAAAATATTTTTCTAGATTGTTGTATGTATATTAATATTTTAATAATAATAATATTATAATGTATTTGAATCAATACTATCATATTTATTAATAATGTTATTTTTATATATGTATATTATTATTTAATTGTTTATAGTACTGCTTTCATGGATACTCTTATTATGATTCCAAAACCCATCTATTCCCCACACTATGTCTTCATGAATTTATTGACCTCTTTAAAAATTACGGAAAACAAAAATTTTCTGCCAAGCTAGCAGAGCTCTAGTTGTTAAAATGTCAACTTAAAGTGTCCTTACCACTGGTTTCCTCCTTGGTTTGCCTATTATTTTTATATATGTATATTATTTAATTTTTAATAGTACTGCTTTCATGGATACTCTTATTATGATTCCAAAACCCATCCATTCCCCACACTATGTCTTCATGAATTTATTGACCTCTTTAAAAATTACGGAAAACAAAAATTTTCTGCCAAGCTAGCAGAGCTCTAGTTGTTAAAATGTCAACTTAAAGTGTCCTTACCACTGGTTTCCTCCTTGGTTTGCCTTCGTCCCAGGGGATCTGCCAAAGCTGGGCTGTGCCCCTCTCTACCCCTGGAAATGCAGATCAATTTATTCCAGATAAATTTTGGCTGGAAGGAATTGAAGTCACGGCACACAAAAGAGAACCTTTGGAGGATTTGTGCCAGCTTGAGCTCAGCTGGGCTGGTTCTGCTGTGTGAGCAGGGATTCCTGCAGGGATTTCTTGCTCCTGACCTGACCTCGTCTCTTCCCAGCCTCAGCTACCAGATCTCACAGAATTCCCAGAATTCCCAGAATTCACAGAATTCCCAGAATTCACAGAATGACCAGGCTGGGAGAGACCTTCAGGATCATGGAATCCAACCCAGCCCCAAGAGCTAAGCCCAACCCTGGCCCCCAGAGCCACATCCAGGCTTTGTTAAACACCCCCAGGGATGGGGACTGCACCACCTCCCCGGGCAGCCATTCCAGAGCTTTATCACCTTTCTGTAAAAACCTTTTCCTGATACCCAGCCTGTATTCCCTTGGCCCAGCTGCAGGCTGTGTGCTCTGGCCAAAAGCTCTCTACAAACCCATTTCCCACACACACAGACCCCACGGACAGGGGCTGGGCTTTGCTGTCCCTCTGCTGTCCCTGAGGCCACCCCTGCAGTGTCCAGCTGGGAATTGGGCACCCAGCCCCGGGCTCCTCCCTGGAGGCAGAGAATCCAGGCAGGAATGTGATCCCAGCACGTCTGCCCTGTGGGGAGCCCCATCCCTGGGCTCTGTGCTCCACAATCTCCATGAAATCCTAGATATGCACACAGTGATTGCTGCACAAACTCCCCATCCAGGTGAGCAGGGAAGCAGGAGTCTGAGCCAGCCCTGGGAGTTCAGGAGAGCTGCAGAGAAAAGTCTGAGACAAGCCACAGCTAAATGCAGAACAGCAGTAGGATAAGGAGGAATCATGGTAGAAGAAAGTGAAAACTGGGTGATTTGTATAGCTGTATGAACAACATGGCACTTCTGGAATTCTCCAGAAGAGATGAAAAGAAAAGATTTTTCTAGATTGTTGTATGTATATTAATATTTTAATAATAATAATATAATAATGTATTTGAATCAATACTATCATATTTATTAATAATATTATTTTTATATATGTATATTATTTAATTTTTAATAGTACTGCTTTCATGGATACTCTTATTATGATTCCAAAACCCATCCATTCCCCACACTATGTCTTCATGAATTTATTGACCTCTTTAAAAATTACGGAAAACAAAAATTTTCTGCCAAGCTAGCAGAGCTCTAGTTGTTAAAATGTCAGCTTAAAGTGCCCTTAGCACCGGTTTCCTCCTTGGTTTGCCCTCGTCCCAGGGGATCTGCCAAAGCTGGGCTGTGCCCCTCTCTACCCCTGGAAATGCAGATCAATTTATTCCAGATAAATTTTGGCTGGAAGGAATTGAAGTCACGGCACACAAATGAGAACCTTTGGAGGATTTGTGCCAGCTTGAGCTCAGCTGGGCTGGTTCTGCTGTGTGAGCAGGGATTCCTGCAGGGATTTCTTGCTCCTGACCTGACCTCGTCTCTTCCCAGCCTCAGCTACCAGATCTCACAGAATTCCCAGAATTCCCAGAATTCACAGAATTCCCAGAATTCACAGAATGACCAGGCTGGGAGAGACCTTCAGGATCATGGAGTCCAACCCAGCCCCAAGAGCTAAGCCCAACCCTGGCCCCCAGAGCCACATCCAGGCTTTGTTAAACACCCCCAGGGATGGGGACTGCACCACCTCCCCGGGCAGCCATTCCAGAGCTTTATCACCTTTCTGTAAAAACCTTTTCCTGATACCCAGCCTGTATTCCCTTGGCCCAGCTGCAGGCTGTGTGCTCTGGGTGTGTCAGTGCCTGGAGACAGAGCCCAGCCCAGCTGAGCACAGGCACCTTTCAGGAGCTGGGCAGGGTGAGGAGGGCACCCCTGAGTCTCCTCCTCACACCTGGGACACCCGAGCTGGGAATGAGAGTTGAGGGGCTTTGCTGCCTTCAGAGGGGCCCTGGAACACTCCTGCTGTGCCCCCCTGCTTTGTGTCTTTGTGTTGTGTGTTCTGACAGCCCAGAAACACCAAATTCTGAGCTGATCCCTCGGTGTGGTCAGCAGGAAGGGGGGAATGCTGCCCTTTGTGGCCAGCCCTGGGGACACAGCAGCACCTGGAGCTGCTGGAGAGAATCCAGAGGCCCTGGAGGCACTCCCAGGGCTGGAGCTGCTCTGGAGCCAGGCTGGCTCAGGGACTCCATGGTTCTGTCCCTGGCATTCAAAGCCTCCTTTCCCGGGTTCCAGGCACTGCCAGCACGGCAGGGTGGCTGTGAGGACAGGAACCTGGGGGGTGCTCAGGGCAGAGCCTGGGGCAGAACCAGGCTGGGAGCTGCTGTGGTGAGGGCTCTGCAGGGAGGATGAGGGAGCTGTCCTGGCCATCCCTGGAATTCTGGGAGGTGGAAGGGGAGCCCAGAGCTTGGGTCACACCTGTCAGAAGCCACTTGGCTCTCAGAAGCTCAGCTGGCACTTCCATCTCTGCCAGGAGAGTGAAAAGGTCGCTGCACATGAGCTGCTCTGCCTGGCCTGTCCCTGTGCGGGGCCAGCGTCACTTCTGAGGACGTGGCTGCATCCCAGGGCGCTGGCTGACAGAGCTGATGGGTCCTGCTCATCCCAGGGATCCAGACAATCTCTGAGGGACAGCTGAGCTCAGCTGGGCCAGCGTTGCCAGCACAGGCAGCTCCTGTGGCCAGGATGTCAGGAACACCCCAGGAGACACAGGAACAAAGCAGAGTGGCTGTCCCATGTCCCCAGGGGCTGTGGCTCCCAGGGGCCGTGGGAGCGTGGCACTGCTCATTTATTACAGCTCGTGAGGGGCTGCAGGGTGTCAGAGCAAAGCGTCTGCAGCAGGGAAAAGCAGATGGAAGGCAGAGCTGCGCTAATTAAGCTCGATAATAGAAATGTTAATTAAAAACCCCGAAGAGGAAAGGACATTCTGTAATCTGCTGGTGCTCCCAAGTCATGCAGAAATGGCCAGCTGGAAGGAGCAAAGCCTTGTCAGGAGCAGGGGGCTCTGCTCTGAGCTCGGAGCCCACAGCCCCCAGGGATGGAGCAGGCTGGGGACAGGAGCCAGCCTGGGAGCTGCAGCAGCTCTGCTCTGGGGACACTTTGGCAAGGAGCTGTCCTCAAAGGGGACAAAGCTCCATGCTCCAGGGAAACCTGTGAGCAAGGGGAACCTGGAAAGGGCAGCACCTCCATCCCAGCTGCTCCTGCTCCTCAGCAGGCAGGATGTGCCCAGGCTGTCCCTCTGTGCCACAGGGCTCAGCACAGTTCCCTTCTCAGAGTGAGCGGGGCTCTGTCACCGTCATATTCTCTGGAAAAATCCCTTTGCCAGGATTTCTCTCCTGGGAAGCTGAGAGGCCTCAGAGAAAAAGGAAAACAATATTATCTCATTTGCTTCTCCTGTGTTTTGCTGCTTTGGAATGTGGTTGGAGATTGTTCACCCACAGGTGATTGTTTCATTGGTTTCATGTGAATTGTTTTCACTCTTTGGCCAATCAGGGCCAAGCTGTGTCAGGACTCTGGAGAGAGTCATGAGTTTCATTATTATCTTTTAGCCTTCTGTCTGTATCCTTTCTGTGTTCTTTAGTATAGTTTAGTTTAGTATTCTTTAATATAATATAGTATCATAGATAATAAATTAGCCTACTGAGAACATGGAGTCACATTCATCATTCCTTCATTGGTCTGGGAACCCCACAAATACAGGAGGGCTCCTGAGTCCCCATGGGAGCACACACCCCATCTTGTGCCTAATTAGCTGCTTGATCCCATGTTCTCCATTCCTGTTCCCTCTTTTCCTGCTGTCAGGAAAGGGTGGCACAGAGTCCTCGTCCTTCCCATCTCCTTTCCAGGGGACATCCTGCACATCCCTCAGAGCCACTGGGGCTCTTGCAGCTGGGGTCACTGGTGGGGTTCAGTTTGAGGGTCACAGAAACCCAAATCTGGTTTGGGTTAAAGGGACATTAACCCCCCCCAGTGCCACCCCTGCCAGTGACACCTCCCACTGTGCCAGGGTGTCCAAGCCCTGGTGTCCAACCTGGCCTGGGACATTTTAAGAGAGCTGGAGAGGGACTGGGGACAAGGCATGGAGGGACAGGAGCCAGGGAATGGCTCCCAGTGCCAGAGGGCAGGGATGGGTGGGAGATTGGGAACTGGGAATTGCTGGCTGGGCTGGAATTGCCAGAGCAGCTGTGGCTGCCCCTGGATCCCTGGCAGTGCCCAAGGCCAGGCTGGACACTGGGACACCCTGGGACAGTGGGAGGTGTCCCTGCCATGGCAGGGGTGGCACTGGGTAGGGTTTAAAATCCCTTCCAATCCAACCCAATCATTCTGTGTTTCCATGATTTTTTCCAGCAGAAATTATTATATTTATCAGTGAATCAAATATTCAGCGCGCACAGAGCATGGGAGGAGCCTCTCCCCTGGATGAAGCTGTGGAGCTCATCAGCAAACACAGCTCCGGAGAGATTCCCTCTGAAACAGCCGGCCCCACAAGATTTGTTCCCTGCATTAGGGATGATCCATGGCTCCCATTCCCATTAATAGGGATCCATAAAGTATCTTTGCCAGCTGAGTTTTAGTGGGAGTTAGATAAAATATAACAGTTTATGACAGGCATCAACTTTACAGCATCCTGGTGTTGCTCCAGAGCTGCCTGAACATCTGTTTTTTTTTAAAACGCTGATAACATATTGCATAAACAACCCCATTGTTGGGATAACAATTGCTGGGGGTTTTCAGCTCCACCACAGCACGAGAGGAGCTCCTCAGATGTATGGGAACAGTAAATGCAGCGAGAGCAGGCACCCAAACACAGCAAACCCAGTTTTGGCTGCACTCTGGGAAAGAATAAATGTGTGTGGTTGGGGCAGGTCAGGGGATGGATCTGGAGCTGGGCTGGCCGAGGGTGAGCTCCTGTACTGTATTTGTGGGGTTCCCAGACTAAGGGAGGAATGATGAATGTGACTCCATGTTCTCAGTAGGCTAATTTATTATTTTATGATCTATATTATATTAAAGAATACAAAACTACACTAGACTAAAGAATACAGAAAGGATACAGACAGAAGGCTAAAAAGATAATAATGAAAACTCGTGACTCTCTCCAGAGTCCCGACACAGCTTGGTCCTGATTGGCCAAAGAGTGAAAACAATTCACATGAAACCAATGAAACAATCACCTGTGGGTGAACAATCTCCAAGCACATTCCAAACCAGCAAAACACAGTGGAAGCAAATGAGATAAGAATTGTTTTCCTTTTTCTCTGAGGCTTCTCAGCTTCCCAGGAGAGAAATCCTGGCAAAGGGATTTTTCCAGGAAATATGACGGTGACACTCCTGTTGGGATTGGATTGTCTGCTGGGGTTTGGTGTTCTGGACAAGATTCCAGCAGGGAGAAGGGATGGGGGTGCAGGGATGAGGGACAGGAACCAGACAGGTTCTGCTTCACCCCAGATCCTTGTCCTTGTCTGGTATCCTCGTGGTGGGAGAGATCTGGAGGGGCTGGAGCATGTCCTGGGAAGGGAACAGAGCTGGGAAGGGGCTGGAGAATTCCTGACGGAGCTGGGGAGGAGCTGGAGAATTGCTGAGGGAGCTGGGAAGGGGCTGCAGAATTCCTGAGGGAGCTGGGGAGGGGCTGACAAGGAGAGGATGTGGCACTCTGGGATGTGGTTATGTGGAGAAATGATCAAAGTTCGGATTTAATCACCCTGGAAGTCTTTTCTTTAATCATCCTGTAATTCTTTGGTTGCAGGTCTCTGTTCCAGGGGAATGCTCCTGCCTGGCCCAGCAGGAGAACACCAGGAGATGTTCCCTGCTGGTTCTCCTGCACAAAGTGCTCTGGGAAAGCAGCTCAGCTGCTCACAGGGGCTGCTGCTGGGCCACGGAAAAGCAGCTTTGAGGAGGAGCCCAGGAAATGCCAGAGCATCTTCCCCATCCCAGGAGCAATCCCAGGGATAACAGGAATGGCCAAGGGAGCACTGGGATAACAGGAATGGCCAGGGGAGCACTGGGATAACGGGAATGGGGAGCACTGGGATAACAGGAATGGCCAGGGGAGCACTGGGATAACGGGAATGGGGAGCACAGGGATAACAGGAACGGCCAGGAGAGCACTGGGATCAGATATGGCCAGGGGAGCACAGGGATAACAGGAATGGCCAGGGGAGCACTGGGATAACGGGAATGGGGAGCACTGGGATAACAGGAACGGCCAGGAGAGCACTGGGATCAGATATGGCCAGGGGAGCACAGGGATAACAGGAATGGCCAGGGGAGCACTGGGATAACAGGAATGGCCAGGAGAGCACTGGGATAACGGGAATGGCCAGGGGAGCACTGGGATAACGGGAATGGGGAGCACAGGGATAACAGGAACGGCCAGGAGAGCACTGGGATCAGATATGGCCAGGGGAGCACAGGGATAACAGGAATGGCCAGGGGAGCACTGGGATAACGGGAATGGGGAGCACTGGGATAACAGGAACGGCCAGGTGAGCAGGGTGTTTCTTTGTTGAGCTGCTGCAGGAGCTGTCCCCAATTCTCCTGGGCTGGGGACATGATCCCTGCCCTGCCCTGCTCCCAGCAGTGTGGGAGCCCTTCCAGCCCCTCCTGCTGGAGCTCAGCTCACCACAGGGCTCCAGGAAAAATCCAAATTGCAGCCCCCCAGTTTTGCTGGGAAGGGAGTGGGAATAAAGAAATTATATATATATATATATATAATATAAATATAGAAAATAAACACATATAATTAAATAGAATAATAAATAAATAAAAGTATATTAATAATTTTGTTTCAATTTTAAATAATTCGAATAAATAAATAAATAAATAGATAAATAAATAAATAAATTTCCCAGTGTCCCCTCCTGGCTCAGAGGCTGCGAGGTAAAGGAATATTTTGGATTTTATGTTCTCCTTTCCTCCAAAGGGCTCCATTGGTTCTTTCCCAAGGAGAAAGTCCAAGGAAGGCTCTGGGGGCAGAGGCTGAGCTGGGCCACAGCTTCCCCCTGGGAAAAACTGGGCAGGGAAAGGCCTTTTCCATCTGGGATTCCTAATGGGAGCATTTCCATAATGCACACAGCATTAAAAGTCCGGGATTAAAGAACCTGGAAATACCACACCAGGAGAGCTGCATTGCCAGGCCCTGGTTTTATGTTTTATATTTTAAATTTTTTATTTAATTTTTATATTTATATATAATATAAATTTATATATGTATATATAAAATGAATATATATAATAAAGAATTTAAAATTTTAAATTTTCTATTTAATATTTTTGTTTTATATATTTATATACATTTATATATATTTTTATATATATATATATATTTCTATTTTATTTCTTTCTTTTTTTATGGTTTTATATTTATATTTTAAATTTTGGAAGCAAGTCCTACAGGCTGGAGGAAGCTCCAGACCCCAAATCACCTCCCCCCGCCTTCCCCCTTTTCCCAACCCATTAAATAAGTCAAAATCCCATTAAAGCCTCACTGCCAAGTGTTTAAGCTCAGCATAAATCACGGTTAATACACTTCTTATTAATTGGCTTCCTACCCTTGCGTTTCAAGTGGAATATTAAATTTGGTGGAGTTCAGAAACAAACTGTTTAATTGCTGGACACAAGACACATTTTGATCTTTTTTGGGGAAAAAAGCCCCGCTCAGACTGAAAGCTGCGCTTGGTTTGTGATTGGAATTAATGAGATCAAAGGGAAATTTGGCATATTTAAGCAGCATTAATTCAAAGGAGCATTGCCAGCAGCCTCTGCTCCCTCCAGTCAGAAGATTCTTTTTAAAACACTGAGGGAGCATTAAGCATTTTGTACTCTAACATTCCCTCTTGTGATATCTCTGGTTGGTATTGTATTACCCTGATTTCATGGTCCAGGGGCAGGATAATCAAACCAGAATAACAAACAGCACTGGCTGAAGAAAAGGGGCTGGGGTGAAATGACAAGGTAAAAAAACCCAGGAAAAGTGGATAAAAGAACGAAAATGGGGAGCACAGGGATAACAGGAACGGCCAGGAGAGCACTGGGATCAGATATGGCCAGGGGAGCACTGGGATAACAGGAATGGCCAGGGGAGCACTGGGATAACGGGAATGGGGAGCACTGGGATAACAGGAACGGCCAGGTGAGCAGGGTGTTTCTTTGTTGAGCTGCTGCAGGAGCTGTCCCCAATTCTCCTGGGCTGGGGACATGATCCCTGCCCTGCCCTGCTCCCAGCAGTGTGGGAGCCCTTCCAGCCCCTCCTGCTGGAGCTCAGCTCACCACAGGGCTCCAGGAAAAATCCAAATTGCAGCCCCCCAGTTTTGCTGGGAAGGGAGTGGGAATAAAGAAATTATATATATATATATATATAATATAAATATAGAAAATAAACACATATAATTAAATAGAATAATAAATAAATAAAAGTATATTAATAATTTTGTTTCAATTTTAAATAATTCGAATAAATAAATAAATAGATAAATAAATAAATAAATTTCCCAGTGTCCCCTCCTGGCTCAGAGGCTGCGAGGTAAAGGAATATTTTGGATTTTATGTTCTCCTTTCCTCCAAAGGGCTCCATTGGTTCTTTCCCAAGGAGAAAGTCCAAGGAAGGCTCTGGGGGCAGAGGCTGAGCTGGGCCACAGCTTCCCCCTGGGAAAAGCTGGGCAGGGAAAGGCCTTTTCCATCTGGGATTCCTAATGGGAGCATTTCCATAATGCACACAGCATTAAAAGTCTGGATTAAAGAACCTGGAAATACCACACCAGGAGAGCTGCATTGCCAGGCCCTGGTTTTATGTTTTATATTTTAATTTTTTTATTTAATTTTTATATTTATATATAATATAAATTTATATATGTATATATAAAATGAATATATATAATAAAGAATTTAAAATTTTAAATTTTCTATTTAATATTTTTATTTTATATATTTATATACATTTATATATATTTTTATATATATATATATATTTCTATTTTATTTCTTTCTTTTTTTATGGTTTTATATTTATATTTTAAATTTTGGAAGCAAGTCCTACAGGCTGGAGGAGCTCCAGACCCCAAATCACCTCCCCCCGCCTTCCCCCTTTTCCCAACCCATTAAATAAGTCAAAATCCCATTAAAGCCTCACTGCCAAGTGTTTAAGCTCAGCATAAATCACGGTTAATACACTTCTTATTAATTGGCTTCCTACCCTTGCGTTTCAAGTGGAATATTAAATTTGGTGGAGTTCAGAAACAAACTGTTTAATTGCTGGACACAAGACACATTTTGATCTTTTTTGGGGAAAAAAGCCCCGCTCAGACTGAAAGCTGCGCTTGGTTTGTGATTGGAATTAATGAGATCAAAGGGAAATTTGGCATATTTAAGCAGCATTAATTCAAAGGAGCATTGCCAGCAGCCTCTGCTCCCTCCAGTCAGAAGATTCTTTTTAAAACACTGAGGGAGCATTAAGCATTTTGTACTCTAACATTCCCTCTTGTGATATCTCTGGTCGGTATTGTATTACCCTGATTTCATGGTCCAGGGGCAGGATAATCAAACCAGAATAACAAACAGCACTGGCTGAAGAAAAGGGGCTGGGGTGAAATGACAAGGTAAAAAAACCCAGGAAAAGTGGATAAAAGAATGAAATATCAGAGGAAGCTGCTCCTGGCCCACGGGGAGGGTGGAAATATGTCTATTTATCCCCCTCTCGGGGATAAATGAGAATCAAATCAGCAGCAGAGACTTGATCTTGCCATGGATAAATGAGCCCCAAAAAGCTGCAGCAATAATGGTGAGTCAATGGCACTGAGAGCAGAGCAGCCCGAGGATTCCCTTACCTGGCAGGCAGCTGATGCTGCTGGGAAGGGAGTGGGAATAAATAAATAAAAAATATATAATACATATATATAATAAACCTATGTAAATAAAGAGATTTAAATAAAATAATAAATAAATAATAAATGAATGAATAATGAATTTCCCAGTGTCCCCTCCTGGCTCGGAGGCTGTGAGGTGAAGCAATATTCAGTGAATTCAGTGCTCAACAGCTGATAACAACATCTGCAGGGTTTGGGGAGGCAGGGGGGGAAATGGTAAAGAATTCTCTCATTTTAGTGAGCAAAAGCCCTGAAATGAACACTCACAGGTCAGCTCAGGTTAAACCACTGAGGGGATTGAAAAGGGAGGGGGAGATGCTGCCAAAGAGCCCAAACCTCAGCCAGGTCTGGGATTGCACAAACTGAGGAATTCTGAAGGATTGTTGGGAAATTTGGCAGGACTCAGGTAGCTGGACACAGATAAATCCCCAATTTGTTTGTGCCAAAACCTTTTAGAACTGGGTCTTGGGGTAACAAATCCTTCCCAGAAAGGGATTAGGAACAGATCTCCAATGAGTGGAGGAAATTGCTGCCCTCAGAGCCAGGCAGAGCAGAGGGAGGTGCTGGGAGCCCCAGGACAGGCTCAGCTGTGATCCTTAAAGGAAATTAAAAACGGAATCTCAGAGTTCATGAGGGCACACAGGGATGAAGGGAGAAGTGCAGGGGGCGGGCAGGATTTAAAGGCCATTTAAATGGGCAGCCCAAGCACATCCAGCACATCCATTATCTGGATTTCCAGCAGGGATGGTCCCTGCTGAATGCAGGGAATAAGGGAACGAAACAGTTGCCACTGCACAGATGGGATATTACTGCTCAAATAGGAGAGGATGGATAATAATGAGAGCCATAATCAGACCAAGGAGATGAATAATTGCCTGCAGGAGAGATGGAAAACACTGCCAGGGGAAGCCGGGGCTCTGGGAGTTACCTGTGGACTTCCTCAAAGACAAAAGTGGGCAGCAGTTTCAGGTAATTTTATTAAATATTCTCATTAGCAATGCTGGGACAATAATCAGGAACGTGTCCGGGGAATGTGTGGGGCACAAGGATTGGGGAATCCTCCTCCTCCTGGAGGAAAAGCTGGCTGCTCCCCAGCACTGGAGTAAAATGGGAGTATTCAAGGAGTAATAAAGAGAGGCACTAAGGAGCATGGCTTTAAGCTAGAGACACTTTTTAGCAGACAGTTCCTTCTGCCTCTCCTTGAGCTGTTCCTCCTGGAAAATGCCAGCTCTCCTCCAGGCCTGGAGTTCTCCTTATGCAGCATATTTCTCTTTATTCTCTTTATTTCCTCAGGCAGGTGACAAGCAGCTTTCCAAGGCAGGTAATGTTTAATTCTTCTTATTTCTTTGGCTCTCACTCTCCCTGGGAATCAGGAGCTTCTCTCACCCTCCCTGGGTCAGTCCTGGCCTGATCCCGGTCCTGGGCATTCCAGGGGTATTCCAGGGATATTTCAGCTCTCACACCCCGAGCACAGAGCTCCTTTTTCACCTTTTCATGGTCACACACAAACATTTAAGGAGATGTGTTAAAATTCAGGGATGAGGTGAGCAGCACGGAGCTGCAGCTGAGCTGGCTCTCCTGGCACACCTGGAGTTGGTTTAAATGGAATTTCCCACCCTTCCTGTGCAGGGATGGCAGAGCCTTTGCTGCTCCATTCCATTAAACATTACCTGCCTTGGAAAGCTGCTTGTCACCTGCCTGAGGAAATAAAGAGAATAAAGAGAAATATGCTGCAAAAGGAGAATTCCAGGCCTGGAGGAGAGCTGGCATTTTCCCAGGACAAAGCAGGAGGAACAGCTCAAGGAGAGGCAGAAGGAACTGTCTGCTAAAAAGTGTCTCTAGCTTAAAGCCATGCTCCTTAGTGCCTCTCTTTATTACTCCTTGAATACTCCCATTTTACTCCAGTGCTGGGGAGTAGCCAGCTTTTCCTCCATGAGTAGGAGGACTCCCCAATCCTTGTGCCCCACACATTCCCCGGACACGTTCCTGATTATTGTCCCAGCATTGCTAATGAGAATATTTAATAAAATTACCTGAAACTGCTGCCCACTTTTGTCTTTGAGGAAGTCCACAGGTAACTCTCAGAGCCCCTGGCTCCCCTGGCAGTGTTTTCCATCTCTGCATCCCATTCTGTGAGTGAACAGGGAAATCTGTTCACAGCACTGCTGACTCACCCCTCAGCCATGAATTTCCCAGCCTCTCCGAGGATTTCTGCCAATGTTGGCATTTCCCCCTCCTCTTGCAGGGAAGGGACAGCACAGAGGTGAATTTTGGGGAGTGGGAATGGGGTACTAGCAGTGCTGGGTTAAACCAGGGCTCAAAGGCTGCGGAGCTCTGGAAAAACTCCAGAAAATGCTCTGGCAATGAATGGAGGAGCAGTCCTGTGTCCCAGCAGGGGCCTGCAGCACTCAGGAGTTCCCAGGGAGGAACCTTGACTGCCTCAAAACCCCCAGGTGGGAATGGTGCAAAACGTGGGACATGTCACATTTCCCTAATGAGCTTGTTCTTAGTGTTTGATCTTTGTGTATTTTCCAGCCTAATGAACCAGGAGGGAGATTGAATCCATGGAACAGAGTGGCCATCGAGCTCTGAGTGATGTCCAGGTGTTGGAAAAGCAAATTGCTCCATGGAATTGCCTTGTTAAGGCTCAGGGCTGGCCGTGTTTCAGTG
This sequence comes from Passer montanus, assembly GCF_014805655.1. Classification (NCBI taxonomy): domain Eukaryota; kingdom Metazoa; phylum Chordata; class Aves; order Passeriformes; family Passeridae; genus Passer; species Passer montanus. Next base: position 1,452,924 of record NW_024358723.1, read on the forward strand.
ATCCAGGCTCAGGGGGAGGTTAACAAAGCCTGGGAAGGAGGATGAGCCACGGGGACTGGGCACAGGGAATGCAGGATTTAAGGGCCAGAGGACATCTGGCAGAACTCCCAGGATGAGAATGAAGCTGATAAAGACAACTCAGACACTGAAATCAGCTCTGAGTGGGAAAAGGGATCTCCAGCAGGGGCATCTGTGACCCAGACCCAGTAAACCACAACCTGAACAAGAGAAACACTGAGCGTGTGTCTGGGTTTGAAAAGCCAGGTGTCTGCTAAGGAAGGCAGGAGCCTTCACTGGAATGGAAAATGTAACCTCCTGAATTACTGTAATTTTGAAATTGAGAGGCTCTCAGGCAAAGATATGGGAGTAGAAATAACAGTTCTTTATTAGGAAAATTAAAATACAAATGCAATAGTATTTTAATACTATTTAAAAAATATATATACAAAATATATTTTATTTATACATCTATATCTCTATATCTCTATATCTATCTATCTATCTATCTATCTATCTATCTATCTATCTATCTATCTATCTATCTATCTATCTATCTATCTATCTATCTATCTATCTATCTATCTATCTATCTATCTATCTATCTAAAACTACTGCCAGAGTCAGAGCAGGCCCTGTCCCCTGTGTGTCAGGGTGGTGGCACAGTCCCATCCCATGGGGGCTCAGCCCTCCTGCAGTGCCAGCTGTGCTTCTGCTGGAGCAGGGATCCTGCACAAGGGGGGAGTTTTCCTCTGCAGCTCCAGGGCTGCTGGAGATGGGCCTGCTCTTCCTCTGGGAATGCAGGGCAGGAGAAAGCTGCTCCTCTGGGAATGCAGGGCAGGAGAAAGCTGCTCCTCTGGGAATGCAGGGCAGGAGAAAGCTGCTTCTCTGGGAATGCAGTGGGCAAAGGCTGCTGTGCTGTTCCAGGCTCAGATTGTATCCAGGTAGGAATGCTTGGCTCCTGCCCTGGGCGGAGCATCTCCCATGGGATGCTGGAATTGGATCAGCCCTGCAGGGACACTCAGTGGCCATGGACAGCAGAGATCTCCTGGAGGGAGGATTGGCTGTGGGAGAGATAAAGAAAAAACTGCCCCATGGACAGAGAGAACTGCCCAGCTCTGACAGAAGGGACAGAACACACAGCCCAGGCACACCTTCCAGCCTGAGACAGCCTGGGATAACCAGCCTGGGACAGGATCATTAACCAATACAGACAGGATGCTAATTAATAAGAGAGCTGGGTAAGTTACACCCAGTGAACACCAATTCCTCTGTGTGCTAAAACGTACAAATAGTAAAAAGTGCTGCTTGATTTGTGGGACACCAGCGAGCTCCAGCTCTGAAATAACCCAGCAGGTTTCTCTCCAGTGTGCAATTATTGCCTTGTTGCACAAGGGGTGATGGATCCAGTTTTTGTGGACAACAAGACCACACTGGATCTTAGGGGGGAGATTATCCATAATCTCCCTCTCTGCCTTTTCTCTCTCTCCTTCTTCTCCTGACTACTTCACTAAGTATACCATAAACCAGACCAAAAAACTCCCAGAGCTCCCTGTTGTGTCTGGATGAGTTAAAGCCTGCGAAGAGCCTTCCTTTGGATGGTTGAAAATTTGCCAAGGACCTTGTTCAACTTGAGTGTTCTGCAGTTTGCAAGTCCATGTTGTCACTGAACCCTCTGAAAATTTGGGTTTTTGTCCCTCTCACTGCCCAGGGTGAATCCAGCTGCCTTCCCCTGAAGCTCTGGGATGGCCTGGGGCATTCCAGGGGGTGGGATGAGGTTATTCATGATCCTGTCCACTGCTTGTCCCCCAGGGGATGCCAGGGAAGAGCTTTATCCCTCAAAGTTCACCTCTGGACTGTCCAGGGCCAGGCTGGAGGGGCTTGGAGCATCCTGGAATGGTGGGATGTGGCAGGGAATGAAGCAAGATGGGACTGAAGGTCCTTCCAACCCAAACCAGTCTGTTCTCCTGCAATACAGAGTTCCCTTTTCTCCTGCAATACAGAATTCCCTTTTTGCCTTTTTGACGGGATTTAAGCAGGATGGGATGGGATTTAATCCCTTTTTTATGGGATTGAAGGTCCTTCCAACCCAAACCAGTCTGTTCTCCTGCAGTGCAGAATTCCCTTTTTTCCTGCAGCGCAGAATTCCCTTTTTGCCTCCATGGCTCCTCCTGCGTGGGGTCTGCACAGATGTTTGGACTTGCAGCTTCTCTCAGGCAGGACAGCTGCATTTCCAAGGAAAGGGCTGCAGGGATGTGACCTGGGCACAGCCAGCCCCTCTTTCCCCAGGACCCACGAGTGACCTGAGCGTGGAGCCCCCACAATTCCCATTTCCAGGGAGATCCGGGGCTGTGGCAGAGCAGTTTCTGCTCCCTGAGCAGGCACAGCAGCCCAACACCCTCCTGCTCCTCACCTCGGCAGATCAAAGGCAGCAGGGAAAGGTGGGGATGCTCAGCAGCACGGGGAGCTGTGATTCCAGGATCTGAGCCGGGGAGGAGGTGCAGGAACAATAACTCCATCCCCGGGGACGCTGCTGCTGCACTCGGATTTCCTGCGGACTGCAAAGCAGGGCTGGCCTCTGCTGATATGACAGTATCAATCAATCTAATGAGATCTTTTTGCATAATCGCAGGAAATTTGCATAAAGAGTAGAGCCAGCCCAGGAGACGGCTGACAAAAACAAGGGTTGAGTGGAAACCAGAAACTTCGGAATTACAGATATATTTTTTTTAAGACTGCATCAATGGGGGAGAAAAAAAAACAAACTTGTAGGAGAGCCTGGAGCCTAAATCTGAAAGAATAAAGGACATAAAGTACCTTTTAAGAATAGAAATGGAAGACAAGTCCTAAACACTTAAAAGGCTTCTCAGTGCTCCCGTGGAAGGACACAGCTGAAAATGTTCTGGCGACACACTTGAATATTGAAAAATGAGGATTTAATTAAGATTCGCAGCACAGGGCTTCAAATTCATGAAGGGAAATCAGGGAGAAGGGTTTTTGGAGGGCAGCAGGGAGCCTGAGTGTGGCTTGCCTTGTCTTTCTGTGGTTTAAGGGTGTGCAAGTGCCATGAGCAGCAGGGAATGAGGGGCTGCCAGGGATGGGGTCGGGCTCTGGGAGCTCCAGAGGCACCTCAGGAGCAAATTCCTTGGAAATAACCCCATAACCAGCTCTGGCCCATGGTCCTGCACCCCACAGGTGTCAATTTGCTCCTGGCTGTCACCTCTGCCCAGCCCTTGGGTCCCCTGGATAGGGATCCCAGGCTGGGAGAGCTGGGGATGTTCCCTGGAGAGGAGAAGGCTCCAGGGAGAGCTCAGAGCCCCTGGCAGGGCCTGAAGGGGCTCCAGGAGAGCTGCAGAGGGACTGGGGACAAGGCATGGAGGGACAGGAGCCAGGGAATGGCTCCCACTGCCAGAGGGCAGGGATGGATGGGAGATTGGGATTTTGGAGACATGGGATGTGTTCTGGAGCACACAGCCTGGCCATTCTCTCCCATCCCTCTGTCAGGAATTCTCTGCCTCATGCAGACAAAAAGTGCACGAATGCAAATGCTGAAATTCCCAAAGCTGTGACCCCACTGCATCATTGAATCTCTGCATCCGACTAAAGCCTAACCCATTTCCAGGATTAAAGAGGAAAATAAAAATAACTCGGTACCTTCCAGCTAAGAGAAAAAATATATTATTCCCTTCAGTAATCAAAATGTAGGTCACTCACTAAGCAGACACATCCTTAATGAAGACAAATTAACATTTTCTCTTAATGAAAGCTCCTATTTCAGAAACCAGGGCTCATTCTAGAAAGCTGAGCTGCAAAAATTCCAGTACCAGCAGTCAACTGTGGCACCTTGCAGGGAAGCCAGGCTCCTGCTGCCCTTGAGGCAGGATGGGATGACAGGAAAAGCCTTGTGGTGAGGATGCCCAGGATGGGGATGTCCTCCCAAAAACAGAACACGGGAAAAGCCCCACAGACTTCCCAGGAATGGAGGGGGCTGTGGGGAGGAGCTGGGGAGAAGGCAGTGAGCCCTCCCTTCACAGTATTATGGGATGGTTTGGGTGGGAAGGGGCCTCAAAGCCCACCCAGCTGAATGAGGCCAAGGTGGTTTTTCCAAGGAAAAATCTAAATATGACCCAGGGTTAAAAATCTCCTTCAAATGTCAGGGATCCTGATGGGACAAATGCCTCTCCCCAGAAATGGAGATGAACAAACAGGAGAGCCCTGCAATCCCAAAAGTGAAACTTTGGCAGGACATCACTGGGTGCTCAGGGGAATTAATTCACCTTTGGGACTGCAGGGAGAGCTCGTGCAGAACTCCCAATAATTAATTACACTGTGTTAATTTTTTTAAGTTTCAGCATGTCTCTGAAATATTATATTATATACAAAATTATATAATTATGTTATATAATTATATATAATTTTAATATATATGTATATGTGTGTGTGTACAGATATATATATACACACATATATGTATGTATAATATTATATAACCATCATGATTTGGCAACATCTGGCTGGAAGACAAAGTAGTTTTAGGCCTGTTCACTTCAGCCCAGCATTTCTCTTGGATTTTGGAGCTTTTTGGCCCCCAGGGACAAACCCAGGTGTCCTGATCCAGGATATTTTAACTGGGACTTGGTTGGAGTTCCAAGGGTGGTCAAGCAAAGCAGAGACACGTTTTCTAAGCTGGTTTTTAGAGTTTTATTTTCAGCATAAGTAGGGCTTGGAAGGCAGCCCTATGCCTGAGGAGCCACGGGCTCCAGCAGCAGATCCCATCCCTGAGCAGTGGCACATCCCTTCCCTCAGATTCCCTTGTCTCTGCCATATTCCTGAGCAAAATGCTCGGGGTTTTAGTGAAAAACAGGGTGAGGTGATGGGCACTTTAGAGGGGCAGTGGCACCTCATGGAATTGTACCTGAGCAACTCTGAGCTGGCCCAGGGGGCATTGCTGGGGTGTGTGAGGCCAGAAGCCTCTGGCTTGTCCCAGAAACCTCTGGCTTTTCCCAGAAACCTCTGGCTTTCCCATAAATGTATGGCTTTCCCATAAATGTATGGCTTTCCCATAAATCCATGGCTTTCCTATAAATCTGTGGCTTTCCCATAAATATATGGCTTTTCCCATAATTATACGGCTTTTCCCCTAAATCTGTGATTTTCCCCTAAATCTGTGCCTTTTCCCCCTTCCCAGACCCCCAGGCTCCCTGCTGCTGTTTGGATGTTCCACGTGCAGGAATTTTCCAGCTGCTCTGAGTTTTCCCTTGCCCTCAGAGGAAGGGGGAATGGGCCTGGCGGGAGAGGGAACATTCCCAGTCAGTGGCACGGAGAATTCCCTGCTCCTTCCAAGGGAACAGCATCTCACCACGGAGCCACTGCTGTCTGTAACCTCTTGCAGCTCACATATTTGCTTTCTTCTCTTTTTTTAATTAAATAGCTTAGCTGAGGGGATTACATGACTTGGAAAAAAAAAACCCCAAGCCATTGAGCTCGAGTATTAAGTCGTGTTATTGAAAAATCAAACACCACTTGGAGCTGTGGAGTGTGGAAGGGGAAAGGGCAATGGTGTGTGGAAAATATTTGCAAGTCTTTGGGAAGAAGGAATTTTTCCTCAGGGTGGTGAGGCCCTGGCAGAGCTTGCCCAGAGAAGCTGTGGCTGCTCCATCCCTGGAAATAAATAAAACTTTCAGTCTAAAATCTTGCATTCCCTTTCTCTGTAGAGGGAGAGAGTTTCAGGAAGGAATTTTCCTGCCTTTTGAGGAAGGGAACAGCTTCCCTGAGGAGAGCTGGCAGCTGAGCCCTGTGCTGGGGATGAATTCTGCTCCTTCCCAAAGCTGAGCCAAAGTGCCACTGCTCAATCCAGGGCTGCACTTCCCCTAAAAGCTGTGGTTTTGCATCTCAGATCCCATCCAGCTGCTCTCTGGCCTCCTCCTGGGGCTGGGTTCCTGGCCATGGGTGATCCCAGCACCCAAAATCAAAGCCACTTCCCAGCTTCACTCCACAAGGAGCCGGGGGTGCCAGGTCTGGGGGTCAGTGTGGTAATTCCTGAGGGTGCCCAGGACAGAGGAGGAATGAGTGAATCTGACTCCGTGTTCTTAAAAGGCTGACTTATTATATTATGATATTGCATAATATTAAAGAATACTATACCAAAACTAGACTAAAATATAGAGAAAGGACATCAGAAGGCTTAACAAGAATGAATAATAAAAACTCGTGAGTGACTCCTCAGAGTCTGACACAGCTGGCTGTGATTGGCCATTGAGTAAAAACAATTCACATGCTGCATAAACAATCTCCAAACCACATTCCAAGGCAGCAGAACACAGGAGAAAATCCTGGGCAAGGGAATTTTTCAGAAAATATCAAAGTGACAGGTGAGTTTGTGTCTCACTGCCCTGTGCAGGGTTGGTGAATAGGGAAAAAATGAGGAAAAGGCAATGGGGTTGGGGAAATAAACCCCAAATAAACCCCAAGGGGATTGTGACGGCAGGGAGGCAGAGCCTGCCCCGGGTGGGGATGTCTGGAGCAGCTCCCCTCAGTCTGATCAACACCCAGGGCTGGAGATTTCCAGCACAAACAAACCCAGTGCTGCAACAAATCCTCTCCAGCCACCTCGGTGCTGCTGTTTCTCCCAGTTTTATCCCTAATAACCAGCAGAGCTGTGACAGAGCACTGCAGCCTTTGCTTTTTTCCCTCTCCCAATTAAATTAGGGGTTTTGACATCTCGTCTCTCTGCAGAGCCTTCTGGTCCCACAATCTCCCTGCTTCCCACGTGTCACTGCAGCACAGCTCAGGCACTGCTTTTTATTGATCAAATTTTCCATTTGACATTAAATTAAAGTGATTTCTACAAGAGGAGGTGATGCCTGAGGGTGACACCTCAGCCCCTGATTCCTCACGGAGAGGAGAAAGCACCCAATGTTTTCTGTCATTGGGTTGGGATGAGGGATAATCTGATTTATCCCAATTTGTCCTCACTGAGCCACCCCCTCCTGCTCTTGAAAACACCTCCTAACTCCTGTCTGATCTTGGTTGCAGGCTGGGGAGCTGTGGCACAAACAGCAGAAACCTTGAGATTAAATGTTTGAGAAGGATCAGATGCACCTCCTTCAGCAGGGAAGATGGCACAAGGGTGGGGGATTTAAATAAAAATGGAGAGGAAGGAGCTGCTACACCTCCGGGAAAGCTTTGGGTAAAATTATCCATGGCAAGGTGTTATTTCCTCTCTGGAAGTGGAAATCGGGGTGAGTGGTCAGGGCTGGCTGCTGCACAGAGATTTGAGGCACCAGGCTGCTTAATTAACCCTGTTCTAATAATTACTGAACATGGATTTTTAAATCCTATAATGTTCCCTTGAAGACAGCAACGATTTAGAACTTTTATCTGCATTATGTATCCACTCATTAAGCACAAGATCACAGAACATCATTTAAATCTTAATCCAGAAATGATCCCCTCTCCTTCTCAAACTTTGCTCATGTGCACTCTGTGGGTGTGAAATTCAGTTCCCTCTCCGTGGCAGCCGGGAAATGAGGGCTGCACAGAGCCAGAGGAAGAATTTTCCTTACATTTATCGTGCCACCAAGTCAGTGTCCATCCCAAAGGGCTCAGATCAGAGCTGGTGTGGGCTGCCTCCAGCTGGGATAGCAGAGAATTCCAGGTCAGTAAATGGGGTGGTTGTGGGAAGCCTGGCTTTCCCAGAGCTCTCCCTTCCTGGTTTTCAGCCCTTCCTGGTGTGGGTTCAGATTTTCCTTCTTGCCCTGAATGAATCTCGAGACTCCAGTGGAGATTGTTCCATTCTGCTGCTCCTGCTCTGGTTGCACTGGGAGGGAAGGTGCAGGTGTGAGAGATGGAGAGAATCCCAGTCAGGCTGGAATTGCTGGGAATGCTGGCTGCTCTTGATGCCTCAGGGTTTGGCTTTTCTATTTTCAGATTCTGTGCTGCTTCAGTGTGTGGGGCTGGGCTCCACACCAGGGCATGGTTCTGATGGTGTGTAGTTCTGAGCTCTGTGCACAGAGCAGGGACACAAAACAATTCCTGCTCCAGCTGGGCACCAAGGACAAATGATCCCAATCCCAGCCCAGGAGCACAAAGCCCGTGGGCTGCAGAGAGAAAAACAAGCAGGGTGGGACTGCAGGGGCTGCAGCTGGAACTGGACACTGAACTGCAATGTGCACATGGAGCAGAGCTGAGCCCAGGGAGAGACCCCGGCAGCGCTCGTGCATTTTGGGACCATTTGGGTTCATCCTGGGGGCAGCCCTGGCTGGGCTCTGGTGCTGCCCAAGGTGGATCCATGGAGGAGATCCTTGGAATCAATCCCTGCTTTATTCTGGAACTCCATCCAGCCTCTGTTCTGGGGCAGCCTGCACAAGGGATCAGGTCTGGCAGCCCAGATGGGATGTTGGATTGGGTGTTGGGAAGGAATTCCTGACTGGGAGGGTGGGAAGGAATTGGATCAGAATTGCCAGAGCAGCTGTGGCTGCCCCTGGATCCCTGGCAGTGCCCAAGGCCAGGTTGGACACTGGGGCTGGAGCAGCCTGGGACAGTGGGAGGTGTCCCTGCCATGGCAGCGCTGGCACTGGGTGGGATGTGAGGTCCATTCCAACCCAAACCATCCCATGATTGTGATTCCCAGTGTGGAATTAACCACATCACCTCTCCATGCTTTCACAGAGCTGTGCTGCAGGTGCTGAACTCTCCAGTCCTTGATTTCAGGCCCAAGGAAAGGAGGGGATGGCAGAGGGGCAGGAATTGCAGCAGGATCACTTTTGTTTAATGTTCAGGTTTCAATGAAACCCTGGGTGTGCCACGGGGCAAGGAGGGAGCAGCCACAGGACGTGCATCCAGGGACTGGGATAACTGCAGTCAATTCCTGACCCCCTGGATGAATTAAACAGGTTACAGAATTATATCAATTGTAAGGAGAATAAATAGCCCTGCGTGCTCACTCAGCCTGAGCTACAAAAGCTGCAGCACTAAGGGGGTTCTTCAGGACTTTATTTTAACTCAAGGGCTTTGTTCTAACAATGTGAGTGAGAGAAAAGCTGCTGAAGTCATTCCTGCTGTTCTGATGGATCTGGAGAGGGATCCCACCAGGGCTGTGGGCTGGGGGATGTGTTGTGTATCCATAACCACCCACCGCCCTGCAGGGTTTCCCTGCTGCTTTTTGGGATACATTTTTTATAGATTTTTTTAAAACTAAAGATTATTCCTTTGTACTCAGGAGTCAAGAAAATGCTTAAAAATTGTGCCTGAAGAAAGATGTGAAGGAAGCAGTGGCACAAGGCAGTGGGATTGGTTATTCCAGGTGGGTCTGGACAAACTGGGCCATCGGATGCTCAGTCTCTGATTTAATCACCACACTCTGGGGGGTGGAGCAAATCCAGGGCTTGGGCTGGGGTGCACTTGGAGGATGACAGGATAATTCAGTCTGGAAGGGACCTTAAACCCCACCCAGTGCCACCCTGCCATGGCAGGGACACCTCCCACTGTCCCAGGCTGCTCCAACCCCAGTGTCCAGCCTGGCCTTGGGCACTGCCAGGGATCCAGGGGCAGCCACAGCTGCTCTGGCAATTCCAGCCCAGCCAGCAATTCCCAGTTCCCAATCTCCCACCCATCCCTGCCCTCCTTCAGCTTCAGGCCATTCCCCTTTTCCTGACATTCCATGCCTATTTGGGACTAGTTTGGAGAGGGAATTTCTCAAGTCTTGCTCATGAATCTGCTTCCTTTTTTTTTTTTTTTTTTAATTTTTACTTGGACTTCTTCTATTTTCTTTGTGAACTGTAAATTGTGGAGACTCCTGTCTCATCATGGCAGGCACAGATCATAGAATCCTGCAGTATCCTGAGCTGGAAGGGATCCCAAGGATCATCCCAGCTCCTGGCCCTGCACAGACCCCCCAACAATCCCACCCTGGGCATCCCTTAAGCAATGTCCCAAACAGTCCTGGGGGTCTGGGTGTGGTTCCCCCCTCATCCCCCCTTCCTGGGCACTCTCCAGCACTTCCCTGCCTGGTCCATCCCAGAAAAACCTCCTGCACCACTGCTGCCTGGTACAGTATCCTGAGCTGTAAGGGATCCCAAGGATCATCCCAGCTCCTGGCCCTGCACAGACCCCCCAACAATCCCACCCTGGGCATCCCTTAAGCAATGTCCCAAACAGTCCTGGGGGTCTGGGTGTGGTTCCCCCCTCATCCCCCCTTCCTGGGCACTCTCCAGCACTTCCCTGCCTGGTCCATCCCAGAAAAACCTCCTGCACCACTGCTGCCTGGTGTGGGAACTGCTCCTGGAATTCAGGAGGCCGTGCCAGGTGCCCACATGTCCAACATCGTGCCCAGGTCATCCACACAGAGCAGGTGACAGGTACAGGTGACCTGCACACATGGCTGGGACAAAAAGGCAGGCAGGAATGGATGAAATGGGTGTTACTTGATTTTAATTCAGGGCCCTGGATCTCTGCTCTGGATAGCAAAGGGAATGAATCATTCCTGATGGATTCATCACAGCCGTTTGTGCTCTAAACACTGGCTTGTGCCACACAGCTGCCTCAGGTGCTGAGAGCAGTGGAGAGGTTTCAAATACCGAGGGTTTCCAAAGCAGCTGGTTTTGTTATTTCAAACAGAGCCTCAACTGTGGTTAATATTATTGTGCAGATACCGGGGAAATGGTAAATTCAGTGGCTGATTACAGGGGAGGCTGGGAGCTGGAAATAAACACTGGGGATGTGTTGGACCAGCAGCAGGGAATGGAGCTAGATGGGGATTGGGAATGGGCTGGGATGGGGTTGGGAATGGGGCTGGAATGGGGTTTGGGAATGGGACTGTGATGGGGATTGGGACTGCTGGGATGGGGTTTGGGAATGGGGCTGGGATGGGGATTTGGACTGCTGGGATGGGGTTTAGGAATGGTGCTGGGATGGGGTTGGGAGTGGGGCTGGGATGGGGATTAGGAATGGGGCTGGGATGGGGATTGGGGATGGGGATTGGGAATGGGATTGGGATGGGGCTGGGATGGGGCTGGGATGGGGGTTGGGACTGCTGGGGGGGGGGTTGGGGATGGGGGGGGGGATTCCTGATGGATTCATCACAGCCGTTTGTGCTCTAAACACTGGCTTGTGCCACACAGCTGCCTCAGGTGCTGAGAGCAGTGGAGAGGTTTCAAATACCGAGGGTTTCCAAAGCAGCTGGTTTTGTTATTTCAAACAGAGCCTCAACTGTGGTTAATATTATTGTGCAGATACCGGGGAAATGGTAAATTCAGTGGCTGATTACAGGGGAGGCTGGGAGCTGGAAATAAACACTGGGGATGTGTTGGAGCAGCAGCAGGGAATGGAGCTGGGATGGGGATTGGGACTGGTGGGATGGGGTTTGGGAATGGTGCTGGGATGGGGTTTGGGACTGCTGGGATGGGGTTTGGGAATGGGGCTGGGATGGGGTTTGGGAATGGTGCTGGAATGGGGTTGGGAGTGGGGCTGGGATGGGGATTGGGAATGGGGCTGGGATGGGGATTGGGGTGCTGGAATGGGGTTGGGAATGGTGCTGGGATGGGGTTTGGAAGTGCTCCAGGAATGGGATTTGGCAATGGTGCTGGGATGGGATTTGGGAATGGTGCTGGGATGAGGTTTGGGAATGGTGCTGGAATGGGGTTTGGGGTGCTGCTGGGATGGTTTTAGGGTGCTGCTGGGATGGTTTTTGCATGTTGCTGGATGGTTTTTGCGTGTTGCTGGATGGTTTTTGGGTGCTGCTGGAGCAGGGCTCTGCAGTGCTCAGAGCAGCAGGCAGGGCTGGGGCTGCGTTACTGAGCAAACACAAGCAGAGCAGGTCTGGCAGCTGCATCCCTGATGTGTGCCTGTCCTCCTGAATCAATGATTTTACTGACTGAGCTGGGCAAATTTATGTCCCTTGTTTTGCCTGTTTGCAGAGCAATAAAGCTCCAGACAATGATTTATGTGCACAACTCCGAGGTGTCCCAAGCACCCCCCTCCCTCCCCTCTCTGGGATGTGGGTGCTTGGAGTCAAACAGCTCCTGGCAATCCCTCCCTCCCCTCTCTGGGGAATGCTGTGGGTGCTTGGAGTCAAACAGCTCCTGGCAAAGTGCTCCTTAAGTCAGGGAATCATGGAATGGTTGGGGTTAAAGGGGCCTCAAACCCCACCCAGTGCCAGCCCTGCCATGGCAGGGACACCTCCCACTGTCCAGGGTGTCCCAGTGTCCAGCCTGGCCTTGGGCACTGCCAGGGATCCAGGGGCAGCCACAGCTGCTCTGGCAATTCCAGCCCAGCCAGCAATTCCCAATCTCCCATCTAAACAGCAGGAACAACCAGACCCAGGCAGATGTGGAGCAGAACATCTGGACTTTGGAGTGGGTGGTGTAAAAGTGAACAAAAACTGAAGGGGCAGGTGAGTTAATGAGATAGAACATGTGATTAACAGCTAGTCTTTAAGGAAATAACCTATTTTTGGTTTTGAACATGAAATAGATTAAATAGGTCTGTGAGAAAATTGTTTCAAATTCATTTAAAGTAAAATTATAGAGAGGGTTGGGAAGGGTGAGGCAGGAGGGACTCCCAGGTTTGGATCAGTTCTTTGGAAAACTTCAGTAAACCTGACAAAACTTGAAGGAAATCTGTGATCATTGAAATTTGTGTGGTTTCCTCCCAGCAGCCCCTGCCACCTGGCCTTAAATAACATTTCTGTTCATTCTGGTTGTGCTGCAGAGGGGCAGCAGCTGCATGAGCAGCCGAGAGAGAGGATGCTGTAATGTGAACACAAACCATGGTGAGAAGCCCAGAGCTGACAAAGCTCTTCACTTTTAAATCCACAGCCAAGTGGGCTCTCTGTGACTGCCCTCGCTTTGCCAGGTGGTATTTTGCCATTTATTACTGCCTTTTTAAAATATATGTTCTGCAATTCAGATGTGTCTATAAGGGGGATGATATACAGTTGTACTCTGGACTGAGTGCGAGCCATCTGTCAAAAACAAAAGCTAAATTCTCTGTAATAAAAGCCACCAAAAGATTGATATTTCACATTAAAGGCAGAGCTGAAAAAAAAGCAATTTTGTTTATGGGCAAACCTGTGTCTGGTACATTTTTCATGTCATATAAAGATGGAAATCTCACCTTATGGCTGTAGATTGCTGCTATATTTCAGCCTTTACAATTGGGGACAGCTCTGCATGTGCTGCTACCTTAAGAGAGATAATTCCCCACATGTTGTTGATAGCAATGAGTCCATCTGAGCACATTCCTGCTGCTTCCAAAGGTGCAGCATTTCCCACTGGCTGCCCTCAGTCAAGCTGGTGGAGCACATTCTTCAGGAAATTTGATTTGTTGGTGAAACTCATTTGTTCCTCTCAGCTCCTTTCTGGGTCTCTCACTGAAGCTGTGGCCGCCTCTGGATCCCTGGAATGTTCCAGGCCAGGTTGGACGGGGCTTGGAGCAGCCTGGGGTGGTGGAAGGTGTCCATGCCCACGGCAGGGGGTTGGAATGGGGTGGGATTTAACTCCTTCCTGCCCAGATCATCCCAGGATTCTGTGTCTGACCTGCAGCACTGGTTTTGTACCTTGGGCTCTGGGGCTTCCTCTGAGGTGTGGGGCTGTGGATGGCAGTGAATGGAGCAGGGCAGCTCAGGGTGGGCACAGCAGGAATTTCCCCATGGAAAGGGTGCTCAGGCCTTGGCACTGCCCAGGGAGGTTTGGAGTGCCCATCCCTGCAGGTGGCACCTGGAGGTGGCACTGAGTGCTTTTCCCAGCCCTGGCAGCGGGCTCTCTGTGTGTGCTGGGCACTCCCTTGGCTATAAAGATCCAGCTGCTGGTGCTGGTGCTGGTGCAGCTCAGGGCAGTCGCTGGCAGCAGTGTGCTTGTGTTCCATGTGCTGCCATGGGATAACAGCCCGTGCACACACACGAGCACCCTGCACAGCTCTGCCAGCCAGCAGCACTGCCCCTCTGCAGGCAGGGTGGGCCAGGGCCCAGAGCTGCAGGGATGAGCACGGGCTGGGAGCACAGCCCAGCAATGGGCACGCTCTGCACAGGGGGCAGCCAGGAGAGCCAGGCTGAGCAGCTCTGGGAGCCTGGCAATGCTCGGGGAAAAGTTTCCTGTGCAGGAGGCTCTGTGGGTGTGCAGCAGGCTGATGGAATTCCAAGGGATTGAAGGGGCATCCCCGAGGAGAACAGGCTGCTCCTGCCTGAGTGCCAAGGTGCAGCGGCCGTGAGAACCTTTGCTCTGTGCTCCTCGGCTGCTGCTGGCCTGGAGAGACCTTGGTGCATTAACACAGGACACTGAACGGGGGTTTCACAGTGTGAAACTGGAAAGAAAAAGCTGGGTTTGCAGAGAAGCTGTTTGGAAACTCTGCTTTTGGCTCTCTCTGGATGTGGGGAGGGCAGGCTGCTCCTGTGCTTCCCATTCAATCCCAGCTCTCCCCGGCTGCAACTGCATGTCTGAGCATCCTGTGCTGCCCAGACCTGCAGCCACTGATGCCTCAGGTTTAGCTTTTGTATTTTCACATTCTGAGCTGCTTTAGTGTGTGGGGCTGGGCTCCACATCAGGGCATGGTTCTGATGGTGTGTAGTTCTGAGCTCTGTGCACAGAGCAGGGACACAAAACAATTCCTGCTCCAGCTGGGCACCAAGGACAAATGATCCCAATCTCAGCCCAGGAGCACAAAGCCCGTGGGCTGCAGAGAGAAAAACAAGCAGGGTGGGACTGCAGGGGCTGCAGCTGGAACTGGACACTGAACTGCAATGTGCACATGGAGCAGAGCTGAGCCCAGGGAGAGACCCCGGCAGCGCTCGTGCATTTTGGGGCCATTTGGGTTCATCCTGGGGGCAGCCCTGGCTGGGCTCTGGTGCTGCCCAAGGTGGATCCATGGAGGAGATCCCTGGAATCCATCCCTGCTTTATTCTGGAATTCCATCCACCTCTGTTCTGGGGCAGCCCTCACAAGGCACCAGACGTGGGTACAACACCTGCTGTGGGCACACCCAGTACCCTGTGCCAGGAAAGCCTAAAGTGCTGCTCTCTGGAGGAGTGAAACATCAGCAGAGTCTGGCTGTGGGTTGTCAGCTTTTCTGCTTTCTGTATTTCTCTGTCTCAGCCCAGGGAAATCCAAGCTCCAGGCAGAGGCAGGGATGCTCACACAGAACTTTCTGCTGCAGGATAAGCTCCCCCAGCAGCTGGTGTTCCCCAGCTCAGTGCTGGAATTTTCCTGCACCTAAAGTTGTGCTCTTTCCCCTCCAGGTGTCTCCTCCTCACCTGAGTTATCAGCCTGAGGTCACAGAATCCCAGAAGGATTTGGGTTGGAAGGGACCTGAAATCCCATGCAGTTCCACCCCTGCCATGGCAGGGACACCTCCCACTGTCCCAGGCTGCTCCAGCCCCAGTGTCCAGCCTGGCCTTGGGCACTGCCAGGGATCCAAGGGCAGCCCCAGCTGCTCTGTTAAATTAATCCTGGTGGTTTTTGGTTTTTTGTTTTTTAGTTTTTTGGTTTTTTTTGGTTTTTTTGTGGAGTTTGTTTGTTTGAGTGCTTTTTTGTTTTGATTTGTTTTTTTTTTTTGGTGGAGTTTGTTTGTTTGTGTGCTTTTTTGTTTTGGTTTGGTTTTTTTTTTGCTTCTGTTATTTGGTACAAGAGGGAAATGTTGAATTAAAGTATCTTCTCAAGCCATTTTCCAGCCTCATTTCATCAGCTGTTTCCAAATGTTGGGTCATTGTGCTCCTGGCTTATTGTTGTTATTTACAGGAGAAAAATAAAAGAGGAGAGATACAGCCTGGTGCAGTTTTTTAATGAAATGATTGTCTGACAAATTCCTGTGGCTCTCAAGAAGGCTGGAGGAGGCAGTGCTGTGAGAATTGGAGCTTCCTGAGAAACTGCAGGTTTTTCAGAAGTGTTTTTAGAAATGATGTGAGAGGGAGAGGCTGTGGCTGGAGTTGGGGAGTGGCTGAGCTGAACCGAGCAGAACAGGACCCCTTCAGTCGGGAAGGAGAGGTTCTTTTGTTGCTTGTGTAGGGACGGGCAAAGGATGGGGTGTGAGCCTGAGCCAGGTGTGCCCAGAAGGCCAAAGGCACTTGGGCTGGGTCAGGAATAGGTGGCAGCAGGATCAGGGCAGGGATTGTCCCTCTGTGCTGGAACTGCTGAGACCACACCTCAAATCTGAGTCCAGTTCTGGGCTCCTCGTGACAGGGGATGGACCTGGAGGGGCTGGAGCAGGAAGGGGCTGGAAGGTGGGCATTGGGCACGGCTGGGACTCCCTGGGCTGGGATGGGCTTTTCCATCCTCAATAATTCCAGGATTCTGAGGGACACAGTGAGGCAGTGGCAGGGTTTGTTCACTATGATAATTCACTTGTGGGGAATTTTGGGAGGAATTCAATATGGGACCTCTGAGCTGTTTTGATGATGTGGTTTATTTTCTTAATTTCTACACAGGCAGGAAGGGTGAGTTCAACTCACATCTTCACTGCATGCCTCAGAAGGTCACAAGGCCATTTGTTACATGATTTTTTAAGGAGTTATTGACCAATAAAACACTGCCAACAAGGATATTTATGTTTTTGACCCAATCCTTAAATATTTCATCTCATGGAGCCATGCTACAGTGTGAGCTTCCTTAGCCACTCATGTTATGGCACACAAACCCACAGTGCTGCATCCTAAACTCCTTGTTCACCTCTGGAACTACTTTTATTTCTATATCTTAAACTCTAAAACTCTAAACTTTCCTTAGCTCAACGTGTCTCTACTTTAAACTCTAAATCCACATTCTTCCTTCTGGCACCTCAGTTTGGGAGCCTTTTCCAAGGGCTCAGATCAAATCCTGGGTTTAATTCTGAGCTTTGGCTCTCAGGCCCAAAGCTCTGGGAGCTCCCTCATTTCAGATTCCAGCATGCCCTGCTGCCTCTGGGCCACACCCTGCAGATCTCTGTCCATCAGGCGGGGCAGTGACAGCTGGAATAACACCCAGCCTCTCCCTGTGCTCCCTGAGCATTCCCTGCCGGCTGTGGAGGATGATTTCTGCCCAGCAGGGCAGGCTGAGAAGTGGAAGAATGGAATGATTATCCCACATGGATATGTGACCACACAGGCCTTGAAATGGACACGGAAAGGAAACGATTTGAGATGGAGAAGCAATTCAGAGGCTCCTCCCAGGCAGCACTTGTTCCCAGGGCTCATCCCGCTGTGCTCGAGGATCAAAGGATCACAGAGCAACAAACTGCTGAGAGGCTTTTAAATTTAAACCCAAATCCCTCCTTGATCTCGAGAACAGCAAAAGTCAACTTTGCTCCTTGGGTTTGGCCACAGCAACCTTGGGACTTTTGGGGAATTATTTCATTCTGAGCAGCGTGAGCCAAAAAATAAAAGGAATTCTTTGGGCTCCAGCTGATTGTGGGGTTGATCTGGTGGTCAACAATTCTTTGGGGAGAAACAGCAGAATGATATTAAATTTTAATATCCATTTCTTTTAAAAAGCCTAAAAACCCCCCAGAACCAGTGCAACCAAGCAGATTTTATTTTGAAAGAAAATTAGTAGAAAAATAGTCAGGAGCAGTTTTCTGTTTTGACATCTTCAGAAGAAGTTTTTTATAACAAAATGTTGTGGGATTTTGTGTTGGTTTTTTTTTTTTATTTTATTTTTAATGTACACATTTTGCTGAAACAGCAAGTTCCAATTTGTCTTTTCCTAGCCCCAAACTGTTTTTTTTTTTCCTGAGTATTTCTCTTTGAAGAATTTGCATTTTTCAGGTTTTGTTCTAATTAAGGATGAAAACAAAGCTGAAGGTCTTGAGAAAACTGAATCCCATCCTTCTCTGTGTGATCTCTGCTGGGTGTCCAGTGCAGGACCTGGAATGAGCCCTGTCCACCAGGGTCCTTCCTGTGGAGTTTTATTATGGAATTCACAGGGTCTGACAGGAAAGTTCAGCATTTCAGCCACCAGGCTGGGAAGGGAATTCTGGATATAACCAGAAAATACAAAGGAAAGCATCAGATTGTGACTGGAATTTGTGCCAGCAGAATCAGCTTTTTGTGGTCCAAGAGGAATTCAGGGGAAATCAGGAAATTGAGGGAAAATCAGGAAAATCAGGGAACTCAGGCCCAGGGTCTGTAACTGAGGACGAGACCCCTTTATCCCCACTCCCACCTTTCCTCCCCTAAACCCCTTTTTCCCATTTTCCCTCATCCAGCTAGGTGTGACCCTGCAGCCTGGATCCCTTCTCTGGCTTTGCCTCAGCCCCCAGGAGCTTTGAAACCCCATCAGAAGTTTCCCTTCCCCTCTCTGTGCTCGGTTTTTCCTGCTTCTTTCCTCCTTTAATGAATCCCTCAAAGCAGAAAGGTTTTCAAACCCTGTCTCCCTTTCAAGAGACTCTCTCTGATCTGCCAGAGATGTTCCTCTCATCTGAGGAGTGCACAAGGAGACTTCAGTGCCTTGCAGGGGAGCAGAGATGCCCAGGAAATGCTCTCCCTGCAGGGCTTTAATCCTTGCTCCTGGCAGGGAGCAGAGGTTGCCTTTGGTCTTGTTTGGGGCTGTTCTGTTTCTCTGCCTCAGATCTGGGAAATCTGGGGTTTTGGGGGGCCATCTGTGTTCCATCCAAACTCTTCCTGGGCAAGAGGAAGCGTCTCCCAGCCATGGCTGCAGAACCAGAGGAGCATTCAGCTGCAGGCAGCAGAAGGAAGTGGCTCCTGCTCTGCCATTTCCCCCTCTGTGTGATCCCCAGCATGAAATTATCACGGTGAGAGGATCCAGCCGTGGAGCCAGCTCCCTGTGCCTCCTTCCCTCTGTCCCCCTGGCTGCAGGGAGCTGGATCTGGGTCTGGGGTCAGCCTTCTCCCACCCCTCAGCACCTGCTCCACGAGGTGGAGCTTGGAGCCAGCCCCAGCTGCTCCCTGGCCAAAGATGTTCCCTGTTCCCACTCTGCTCTTTTCCTTGTGCAGGGAGGTGCCTTCCCTCGTGTCCTTAGGCCAGCCCAGGCAGGGATCCAAGCCCAAGAGGTGCTCCTGGAGCCTGGCTCAAATCCTTGTTCCACCTTCACATCTTCCCCCCTCCAGCAGCTGCCAGACACTCTTTCCTTCTGTGGCCAAGGCTGAAGATCTCCAGGAATTTCCCATGGCAGCCAAGAGGCTTCTGCTGCCCACTGCGAGGAAGTGGGAAGTGAATTCCAGGTGCCACTGCAGCCTGTCCCCAGCTGTCCCCTCGGTGACAGACTCACCTGTCCCAGCCCCTGTCAGGTGGGTGTCCCTGGCACATCCTGCAGTGCTCTGCCAGATCCTGGTGGCAGGGAGAGGTTTCCTCCTCTCACCCAGGGCAAATGAATCCTCAGAGCAGCTCCAGGAGCTTTATTTGTGCAGTGACAGGATTAGCCAGGAACACCAAAGGGAAGGAAACAACGGTGTTATTTCAGAGAACATTTACATCTCCTTGGTTTGGTGCGTGCAGGGAAGGAGCCGAAGCTCCCTGAGATAATCTGGCTGGAGGAATCCCTGATAACATGGCTTATCAAAGCTCGTGTGTGCCTTGTGGCCTGCAGTGATCTTAAAGGATTCTTTGCTTCTTTTCTGCCAGGGCTGGGATTAAATCACAGGATGTTGTTTCGTGTTTGGGCTCAGATGTTTATCAGTTCTTGTCTCTGTTACAGTCCCACAAACCCTGAGTTCTGCAGCATTTCACTAACCAGCTACAAAATGGCACCATATATATCAATGCAAGATCTTTTAAAGATAAACTGTCCAATTAAGAAATGACACCTGAATTATTTTTACTTTTAACCCAAGAACCAAGCACCCCTGCCTGCAATGGGGACATTTTTATCCAATTACACAAAACCACCCAAACCCATGGAGAAGGAGCAGCCTCCAACCCTAAGAACTCCACCTTGCTTTATATCTGTTACGTATTCTAAACTCTTAAACTCTGAGTTTCCCACCCTGTGATATCACACACTTCTATCCAAACTCCACACCCACAATCTCAGCTCTGCCATTCCATTTTGGGAGCTTCTCCACAGCCTCAGAGTTCTGGGGGTCAGTGCCTGCCAGCACAGAAAGTCTGGAATTCTCACTAACCAGGGATCCAATTTGATGTCACCGCTCCTTTCAATCCCTGTCCCTTTGATGAGCTCCAATCAGCCCTGGGAGGGACCAGCCCCTCTCCCACACTTCATTTCTCTCTCAGGACCCATTCTGGCAGGATTTTTGTGGTGAGGGCATTCCAAGCTCTGCCAAGGGCTTCACCATCCTGCACTGCAGCTGCCCCAGTGTCTCTGCTGCCTTTGCCAGAAACCATCCAAGAGCCTGTGACAGCACACAGGGAATTTTAGTGATGGGAAACGCTCAAGATTTCATTGTGGATGGGTCAGAAAATGCTTCACCTGAAGCCCCCACTGCTTTTTGGGCAATGCAGGCAATTTCTGCTGGCTTTGGGCCACACCACGAGCTGAATTTCCCCCAGGGGAGTTTCAGCTGCAGCAAAAATTGCAGCACAGTTCCCACCCAAGCCGTGGCTCCTCTCCTGACAGCCGTGGCAGGAGCTGGGCACACACCCACACCCTGGGTGCCTCCAGGCCTTTCCCTGCTCAGAAGGCTCCTTAACACACCAAAATCCTGGAAATGTGAGGGTTGGGAAGTGAGCTCTGGATCAGCAACCTCATATTCAGGTGGGAACTGACACCATGGCAAGGTCTTACACAGAAACAAACCCCACAGCAGGGGCAGCCACAGATTCATCTGTTACCTTTTTTTTTGCAGTTCAGAAGTGTTAATTGAACTATTTTGGGTAGATCAGTTGGGAGGGCAAGGATAAGGATGGCTCCTGCAATTTGTGTTAATTTAATATTGGTTTCTTTCAGCCAGAGGAGCAGGGAGGTCACTCTGCAGGATGGAGGAGCTGGTGACACACTCCAAAGTGTCTGGAAGATCCACAGGTCCTTTTGGCTCACCCCTCTCACTGCAGGAGCTCAGTCAGGAGGTACCCAAGGACATCTCAAGGGTTGAAATCCTGCAAGGATCAAGGATTCAGCAGCAGCTCCTGGTCCCAGACCTGGCATCTGCCCGGGATGGAGGGACAGGACACAGGGAATAGCTCCCTCTGCCAGAGGCAGGGATGGATGGGATACTGGCAACTGGGAATTGCTGGCTGGGAGGGTGTGTGGTATTTACATTCTTTGAACAGACAGACACATAATTATTTTTTTTCCAGGATTTTTCTGGGGATGGTAGTGAGAAGTTCAGAGAAGAAGAGAAAACTATTTTATTTTCACTCATTGTTCTTGTTGTTTGGTACATGTAGAATGTGTTATGGAGATTGTTTACTGAAAGTGATTTGTTAATTAGACTTTATTGATAGCTGTTTAGATTGATTTAATTGGGTTAAAGTTGTGTCATGACTGTCTCAGACAGTCACAGGTATTTTTTTAGTATCTTTTTAGTATAGTGTAGTATTTTCTGGGACCTCCGTCGAAGGAAGGAAATTATGAATGTGAGTCCATGTTCTTAGAAGGCTAATTTTATTTATTTATTTATTAAATGTATTTATTTATTCTATTTATTTTATGTTATTATATTATATAAAATAATACTATACTAAAAATATACTAAAGAATAGAGGAAATATACAGACAGAAGACTAAAAGACACTAAAGAAAACTCGTGACTCTTTCCAGAGCCCTGACACAGCTGGGCTATGATTGGCCAAAAAATGAAAACAATTCACAGAAACCAATGAAACAATCACCTGTGGGTAAACAATCTCCAACCACATTCCAAAGCAGCACAACACAGGAGAAGCAAATGAGATAATATTGTTTTCCTTTTTCTCTGAGGTTTCTCAGCTTCCCAGGAGAAAAATCCTGGCAAAGGGATTTTTCAGAAAATATGATGGTGACAGTATAGTATCCTTTTAGTATAGTATCTCTTTAGTATAGTATTTCTTTATTATAGTATAGTATTAGTGTAATATAGAATAGCTTAATAAAGCATTTCTTCAGCCTTCTGAAATCGTGGAGTCAGAGCACATTATTCCCCATGGTGGGATTGTCCTGCATCAATAAAGGGTGGGGAGGGGCTGGGATGGTGGGGTGGTTTCAGTTCATTTCTTTATTATAGTATAGTATTAGTGCAATATAGAATAGCTTAATAAAGCATTTGTTCAGCCTTCTGAAATCGTGGAGTCAGAGCACATTATTCCCCATGGTGGGATTGTCCTGCATCAATAAAGGGATATGGGGTGAGTAGGGGCTGGGATGGTTTCAGTTTGAAACCAGGCAGAAACACTAATTCAGTGTCATGGTTTTAGTTTGATAATCTGAGATTTTGTTAATTTTTGAGATTTCTTGGCTAACACACTCACCAGTGTGGTGGGTTTAGTGTTGACTCATCACTAGTGTACTTACCACTTGTGAGGTAGGATTAGGAGAAAGGTAAAACAGGCTTAAAGCTTTAAAAGGGTATAAAGAAAACTTTATTAACAGTAACTAAAAGAAAGAAAAGTAGTAAGAATTATAATAAATTTTTTAGAATACTTCTCTTTTTCCTAAAACTTTTTTTTTTTTTTTTTTTT